>NC_064647.1:5685209-5988239 GCF_023864345.2 Schistocerca serialis cubense
TCAGCGCCTCCTGACGACGATAGAAGACTCAAAATGCGTCGGCATTCAATACATCCTCCTCCAGCCGATTAGTCTCCAAGGGGATATTGCTGCCTCGGGCACCAAATGGTTCGTCTGCTGTGAGTCTAGATTTTCGAATCCGACGAAAAACTGTAAGTTAATTGTAACATTCAGGGCCTCCTAATGACGATGGAACACTCAAATTGCGTCGAGATCCAATACATCGGCCTCCAGCCGACTTGTCTCCAAGGGTCTATTGCTGCCTCGGGCACCTTATTGTCGTTCTCTTGTAAGTCTAGATTTACGAATCCGACGCCAAAATCATAGTTAATTGTAACGTTCAGGGCCTTCTAATGATGATGGAACACTCAAATTGCGTCGAGATTCAATACATCGGCCTCCAGCCGACTTGTCACCAAGGGTCTATTGCTGCCTCGGGCACCTTATGGTCATTCTCCTGTGAGTCTAGATTTTCGAATCCGACGCAAAAATGATAGTGAATTGTAACGTTCAGCGCCTCCTAATGACGATGGAACACTCAAATTGCGTCGAGATTCAATACATCGTCCTCCAGCCGATTTGTCTCCAAGGGGTATATTGCTGTCTCGAGCACCGTATGAACTTCTCCTGTGAGTAGATTTTCGAATCCGACGCGAAACTGATAGTTAATTGTAAGGTTCAGGGCTTTGTAATGACGATGGAACACTCAAATTGCGTCGAGATTCAATACATCGGCCTCCAGCCGACTTGTCTCCAAGGGGATATCGCTGCTTCGGGCACCACATGGTCCTTCTCCTGTGAGTCTAGATTTTCGAATCCGACGCAAAAATGATAGTGAATTGTAACGTTCAGCGCCTCCTAATGACGACAGAAGACTCAAATTGCGTCGCGATCCAATACATCGTCCTCCAGCCGACTTGTCTCCAAGGGTCTATTGCTGCCTCGGGCACCTTATGGTCGTTCTCCTGTGAGTCTAGATTTTCGAATCCGACGCAAAAATGATAGTTAATTGTAACGTTCAGGGCCTTGTAATGACGATGGAACACTCAAATTGCGTCGAGATTCAATACATCGGCTACCAGCCGACTTGTCTCCAAGGGTCTATTGCTGCCTCGGGCACCTTACAGTCGTTCTCCTGTGAGTCTAGATTTTCGAATCCGACGCAATAATGATAGTTAATTGTAACGTTCAGGGCCTTCTAATGACGATGGAACACTCAAATTGCGTCGAGATTCAATACATCGTCCTCCAGGCGACTTGTCTCCAGGGGGATATTGCTCTCTCGGGCACAATATGATCCTTCTCCTGTGAGTCTAGATTTTCGAATCCGACGCCTCATTAGGAGGCCCTGAATGTTACAATTAACTATCAGTTTTTCGTCGGATTCGAAAATCTAAACTCACAGGAGAACGACCATAAGGTGCCCGAGGCAGAAATAGACCGTTGGAGACAAGTCGGCTGGAGGCCGATGTATTGAATCTCGACGCAATTTGAGTGTTCCATCGTCATTACAAGGCCCTGAACCTTACAATTAACTATCAGTTTCGCGTCGGATTCGAAAATCTACTCACAGGAGAAGTTCATACGGTGCTCGAGACAGCAATATACCCTTGGAGACAAATCGGCTGGAGGACGATGTATTGAATCTCGACGCAATTTGAGTCTTCTATCGTCTTTAGGAGGCGCTGATCGTTACAATTCACTATCATTTTTGCGTCGGATTCTAAAATCTAGACTCACAGGAGAACGACCATAAGGTGCCCGAGGCAGCAATAGACCCTTGGAGACAAGTCGGCTGGAGGCCGATGTATTGAATCTCGACGCAATTTGAGTGTTCCATCGTCATTACAAGGCCCTGAAACTTACAATTAACTATCAGTTTCGCATCGGATCCGAAAATCTACTCACAGGAGAAGTTCATACGGTGCTCGAGACAGCAATATACCCCTTGGAGACAAATCGGCTGGAGGACGATGTATTGAATCTCGACGCAATTTGAGTCTTCTATCGTCATTAGGAGGCGCTGAACGTTACAATTCACTATCATTTTTGCGTCGGATTCGAAAATCTAGACTCCCAGGAGAAAGATCATATTGTGCCCGAGACAGCAATATACCCTTGGAGACAAATCGGCTGGAGGACGATGTATTGAATCTCGACGCAATTTGAGTGTTCCATCGGCATTAGGAGGCCCTGAACGTTACAATTAACTATCATTTTTGCGTCGGATTCGAAAATCTATACTCACAGGAGAACGACCATAAGGTGTCCGAGGCAGCAATAGACCCTTGGTGACAAGTCGGCTGGAGGCCGATGTATTGAATCTCGACGCAATTTGAGTGTTCCATCGTCATTAGAAGGCCTGAACGTTACAATCAACTATCATTTTTGCGTCGGATACGAAAATCTAGACTCACAGGAGACGACCATAAGGTGCCCGAGGCAGCAATAGACCCTTGGAGACAAGTCGGCTGGAGGACGATGTATTGAATCTCGACGCAATTTGAGAGTTCCATCGTCATCAGGCGGCCTTGAACGTTACAATTAACTATCGTTTTGGCGTCGGATTCGTAAATCTAGACTTACAAGAGAACGAACATAAAGTGCCCGAGGCAGCATTAGACCCTTGGAGACAAGTCGCCTGGAGGACGATGTATTGGATCGCGACGCAATTTGAGTGTTCCATCGTCATTAGGAGGCCCTGAATGTTACAATTAACTATCAGTTTTTCGTCGGATTCGAAAATCTAGACTCACAGCAGACGAACCATTTGGTGCCCGAGGCAGCAATATCCCCTTGGAGACAAATCGGCTGGAGGACGATGTATTGAATGCCGACCCAATTTGAGTCTTCTATCGTCATTAGGAGGCGCTGGACGTTACAATTCACTATCATTTTTGCGTCGGATTCGAAAATCTAGACTCACAGGAGAACGACCATAAAGTGCCCGAGGCAGCAATAGACCCTTGGAGACAAGTCGGCTGGAGGCCGATGTATTGAATCTCGACGCAATTTGAGTGTTCCATCGGAATTAGGAGGCCCTGAACGTTAAAATTAACTATCATTTTTGCGTCGGATTCGATAATCTAAACTCACAGGAGAACGACCATACGGTGCCCGAGGCAGCAACAGACCCTTGGAGACAAGTCGGCTGGAGGACGATGTATTGAATCTCGACGCAATTTGAGTGTTCCATCGTCATTACAAGGCCCTGAACGTTACAATTAACTATCATTTTTGCGTCGGATTCGAAAACTCTAGACTCACAGGAGAACGACCATAAGGTGCCCGAGGCAGCAATAGACCCTTGGAGAAAAGGCGGCTGGAGGACGATGTATTGGATCGCGACGCAATTTGAGTCTTCTATCGTCATTAGGAGGCGCTGAACGTTTCAATTCACTATCATTTTTGCGTCAGATTCGAAAATCTAGACTCACAGGAGAAGGACCATGTGGTGCCCGAGGCAGCGATATCCCCTTGGAGACAAGTCGGCTGGAGGTCGATGTATTGAATCTCGACGCAATTTGAGTGTTCCATCGTCATTACAAAGCCCTGAACCTTCAATTAACTATCAGTTTCGCATCGGATTCGAAAATCTACTCACAGGAGAAGTTCATACGGTGCTCGAGACAGCAATATACCTCTTAGAGACAAATCGGCTGGAGAACGATGTATTGAATCTCGACGCAATTTGAGTCTTCTATCGTCATTAGGAGGTGCTGAACGTTACAATTCACTATCATTTTTGCGTCGGATTCGAAAATCTAGACTCACAGGAGAAGGATCATATTGTGCCCGAGACAGCAATATCCCCTTGGAGACAAGTCGGCTGGAGGACGATGTATTGAATCTCGACGCAATTTGAGTGTTCCATCGTCATTAGAAGGCCCTGAACGTTACAATTAACTATGATTTTTGCGTCGGATTCGAAAATCTAGACTCACAGGGGAACGACCATACGGTGCCCAAGGCAGCTATTGACCCTTGGAGACAAGTCGGTTGGAGGACGATGTATTGGATCGCGACGCAAAATGAGTGTTCCATCGTCATTAGAAGGCCCTGAATGTTACAATTAACTATCAGTTTTTCGTCGAATTCGAAAATCTAAACTCACAGGAGAACGACCATAAGGTGCCCGAGGCAGCAATAGACCGTTGGGGACAAGTCGGCTGGAGGCCGATGTATTGAATCTTGACGCAATTTGAGTGTTCCATCGTCATTACAAGGCCCTGAACCTTACAATTAACTATCAGTTTCGCATCGGATTCGAAAATCTACTCACAGGAGAAGTTCATACGGTGCTCGAGACAGCAATATACCCCTTGGAGACAAATCGGCTGGAGGACGATGTATTGAATCTCGACGCAATTT
The DNA here is from genome assembly GCF_023864345.2 of Schistocerca serialis cubense. Taxonomy (NCBI): domain Eukaryota; kingdom Metazoa; phylum Arthropoda; class Insecta; order Orthoptera; family Acrididae; genus Schistocerca; species Schistocerca serialis. The sequence goes on from NC_064647.1 coordinate 5,689,581, forward strand.
GAGTCTTCTATCGTCATTAGGAGGCGCTGAACGTTACAATACACTATCATTTTTGCGTCGGATTCGAAAATCTAGACTCACAGGAGAAAGATCATATTGTGACCGAGACAGCAATATCCCCTTGGAGACAAGTCGGCTGGAGGACGATGTATTGAATCTGGACGCAATTTGAGTGTTCCATCGTCATTAGAAGGCCCTGAACGTTACAATTAACTATGATTTTTGCGTCGGATTCGAAAATCTAGACTCACAGGAGAACGACCATAAGGTGCCCGAGGCAGCAATAGTACCCCTGGAGACAAGTCGGCTGGAGGCCGATGTATTGGATCTCGACGCAATTTGAGAGTTCCATCGTCATTAGGCGGCCCTGAACGTTACAATTAACTATCATTTTTGCGTCGAATAAGAAAATCTAGACTCACAGGAGAACGACCATAAGGTGCCCGAGGCAGCAGTACACCCTTGGAGACAAATCGGCTAGAGGACGATGTATTGAATCTCGACGCAATTTGAGTCTTCTATCGTCTTTAGGAGGCGCTGAACGTTACAATTCACTATCATTTTTGCGTCGGATTCTAAAATCTAGACTCACAGGAGAACGACCATAAGGTGCCCGAGGCAGCAATAGACCCTTGGAGACAAGTCGGCTGGAGGCCGATGTATTGAATCTCGACGCAATTTGAGTGTTCCATCGTCATTACAAGGCCCTGAAACTTACAATTAACTATCAGTTTCGCATCGGATCCGAAAATCTACTCACAGGAGAAGTTCATACGGTGCTCGAGACAGCAATATACCCCTTGGAGACAAATCGGCTTTAGGACGATGTATTGAATCTCGACGCAATTTGAGTCTTCTATCGTCATTAGGAGGCGCTGAACGTTACAATTCACTATCATTTTTGCGTCGGATTCGAAAATCTAGACTCACAGGAGAAAGATCATAATGTGCCCGAGACAGCAATATCCCCTTGGAGACAAGTCGGCTGGAGGACGATGTATTGAATCCCGACGCAATTTGAGTGTTCCATCGGCATTAGGAGGCCCTGAACGTTACAATTAACTATCATTTTTGCGTCGGATTCGAAAATCTATACTCACAGGAGAACGACCATAAGGTGTCCGAGGCAGCAATAGACCCTTGGTGACAAGTCGGCTGGAGGCCGATGTATTGAATCTCGACGCAATTTGAGAGTTCCATCGTCATTAGGCGGCCCTGAACGTTACAATTAACTATCATTTTGGCGTCGGATTCGTAAATCTAGACTTACAAGAGAACGACCATAAAGTGCCCGAGGCAGCATTAGACCCTTGGAGACAAGTCGCCTGGAGGACGATGTATTGGATCGCGACGCAATTTGAGTGTTCCATCGTCATTAGGAGGCCCTGAATGTTACAATTAACTATCATTTTTGCGTCGGATTCGATAATCTAAACTCACAGGAGAACGACCATACGGTGCCCGAGGCAGCAACAGACCCTTGGAGACAAGTCGGCTGGAGGACGATGTATTGAATCTCGACGCAATTTGAGTGTTCCATCGTCATTACAAGGCCCTGAACGTTACAATTAACTATCATTTTTGCGTCGGATTCGAAAACTCTAGACTCACAGGAGAACGACCATAAGGTGCCCGAGGCAGCAAAAGACCCTTGGAGAAAAGGCGGCTGGAGGACGATGTATTGGATCGCGACGCAATTTGAGTCTTCTATCGTCATTAGGAGGCGCTGAACGTTACAATTCACTATCATTTTTGCGTCGGATTCGAAAATCTAGACTCACAGGAGAAAGATCATATTGTGACCGAGACAGCAATATCCCCTTGGAGACAAGTCGGCTGGAGGACGATGTATTGAATCTGGACGCAATTTGAGTGTTCCATCGTCATTAGAAGGCCCTGAACGTTACAATTAACTATGATTTTTGCGTCGGATTCGAAAATCTAGACTCACAGGAGAACGACCATAAGGTGCCCGAGGCAGCAATAGACCCCTGGAGACAAGTCGGCTGGGGGCCGATGTATTGGATCTCGACGCAATTTGAGAGTTCCATCGTCATTAGGCGGCCCTGAACGTTACAATTAACTATCATTTTTGCGTCGAATAAGAAAATCTGGACTCACAGGAGAACGACCATAAGGTGCCCGAGGCAGCAGTACACCCTTGGAGACAAATCGGCTGGAGGACGATGTATTGAATCCCGACGCAATTTGAGTCTTCTATCGTCTTTAGGAGGCGCTGAACGTTACAATTCACTATCATTTTTGCGTCGGATTCTAAAATCTAGACTCACAGGAGAACGACCATAAGGTGCCCGAGGCAGCAATAGACCCTTGGAGACAAGTCGGCTGGAGGCCGATGTATTGAATCTCGACGCAATTTGAGTGTTCCATCGTCATTACAAGGCCCTGAAACTTACAATTAACTATCAGTTTCGCATCGGATCCGATAATCTACTCACAGGAGAAGTTCATACGGTGCTCGAGACAGCAATATACCCCTTGGAGACAAATCGGCTGGAGGACGATGTATTGAATCTCGACGCAATTTGAGTCTTCTATCGTCATTAGGAGGCGCTGAACGTTACAATTCACTATCATTTTTGCGTCGGATTCGAAAATCTAGACTCACAGGAGAAAGATCATATTGTGCCCGAGACAGCAATATACCCTTGGAGACAAGTCGGCTGGAGGACGATGTATTGAATCTCGACGCAATTTGAGTGTTCCATCGGCATTAGGAGGCCCTGAACGTTACAATTAACTATCATTTTTGCGTCGGATTAGAAAATCTATACTCACAGGAGAACGACCATAAGGTGCCCGAGGCAGCAATAGACCCTTGGAGACAAGTCGGCTGGAGTCCGATGTATTGAATCTCGACGCAATTTGAGTGTTCCATCGGAATTAGGAGGCCCTGAACGTTAAAATTAACTATCATTTTTGCGTCGGATTCGATAATCTAAACTCACAGGAGAACGAACATACGGTGCCCGAGGCAGCAACAGACCCTTGAAGACAAGTCGGCTGGAGTCCGATGTATTGAATCTCGACGCAATTTGAGAGTTCCATCGTCATTAGGCGGCCCTGAACGTTACAATTAACTATCATTTTGGCGTCGGATTCGTAAATATAGACTTACAAGAGAACGACCATAAAGTGCCCGAGGCAGCATTAGACCCTTGGAGACAAGTCGCCTGGAGGACGATGTATTGGATCGCGACGCAATTTGAGTGTTCCATCGTCATTAGGAGGCCCTGAATGTTACAATTAACTATCAGTTTTTCGTCGGATTCGAAAATCTAGACTCACAGCAGACGAACCATTTGGTGCCCGAGGCAGCAATATCCCCTTGGAGACAAATCGGCTGGAGGACGATGTATTGAATGCCGACGCAATTTGAGTCTTCTATCGTCATTAGGAGGCGCTGGACGTTACAATTCACTATCATTTTTGCGTCGGATTCGAAAATCTAGACTCACAGGAGAACGACCATAAGGTGCCCGAGGCAGCAATAGACATTTGGAGACAAGTCGGCTGGAGTCCGATGTATTGAATCTCGACGCAATTTGAGTGTTCCATCGGAATTAGGAGGCCCTGAACGTTAAAATTAACTATCATTTTTGCGTCGGATTCGATAATCTAAACTCACAGGAGAACGAACATACGGTGCCCGAGGCAGCAACAGACCCTTGGAGACAAGTCGGCTGGTGGACGATGTATTGAATCTCGACGCAATTTGAGTGTTCCATCGTCATTACAAGGCCCTGAACGTTACAATTAACTATCATTTTTGCGTCGGATTCGAAAACTCTAGACTCACAGGAGAACGACCATAAGGTGCCCGAGGCAGCAATAGACCCTTGGCGAAAAGGCGGCTGGAGGACGATGTATTGGATCGCGACGCAATTTGAGTCTTCTATCGTCATTAGGAGGCGCTGAACGTTTCAATTCACTATCGTTTTTGCGTCAGATTCGAAAATCTAGACTCACAGGAGAAGGACCATGTGGTGCCCGAGGCAGCAATATCCCCTTGGAGACAAGTCGGCTGGAGGTCGATGTATTGAATCTCGACGCAATTTGAGTGTTCCATCGTCATTACAAAGACCTGAACCTTCAATTAACTATCAGTTTCGCATCGGATTCGAAAATCTACTCACAGGAGAAGTTCATACGGTGCTCGAGACAGCAATATACCTCTTAGAGACAAATCGGCTGGAGGACGATGTATTGAATCTCGACGCAATTTGAGTCTTCTATCGTCATTAGGAGGCGCTGAACGTTACAATTCACTATCATTTTTGCGTCGAATAAGAAAATCTAGACTCACAGGAGAACGACCATAAGGTGCCCGAGGCAGCAGTAGACCCTTGGAGACAAGTCGGTTGGAGGACGATGTATTGGATCGCGACGCAAAATGAGTGTTCCATCGTCATTAGGAGGCCCTGAATGTTACAATTAACTATCATTTTTGCGTCGGTTACGAAAATCTAGACTCACAGGAGAACGACCATAAGGTGCCCGAGGCAGCAGTAGACCCTTGGAGACAAGTCGGCTGGAGGACGATGTATTGAATCTCGACGCAATTTGAGTGTTCCATCGTCATTAGGCGGCCCTGAACGTTACAATTAACTATCATTTTGGCGTCGGATTCGTAAATCTACACTTACAAGAGAACGACCATAAAGTGCCCGAGGCAGCATTAGACCCTTGGAGACAAGTCGGCTGGAGGACGATGTATTGGATCGCGACGCAATTTGACTGTTCCATCGTCTTTAGGAGGCTCTGAATGTTACAATTAACTATCAGTTTTTCGTCGGATTCGAAAATCTAGACCCACAGCAGACGAAGCATTTGGTGCCCGAGGCAGCAATATCCCCTTGGAGACAAATCGGCTGGAGGACGATGTATTGAATGCCGACGCATTTTGAGTCTTCTATCGTCATTAGGAGGCTCTGAACGTTACAATTCACTATCATTTTTGCGTCGGATTCGAAAATCTAGACTCACAGGAGAAGGATCATATTGTGCCCGAGGGAGCAATATCCCCTTGGAGACAAGTCGCCTGGAGGACGATGTATTGAATCTCGACGCAATTTGAGTGTTCCATCGTCATTAGAAGGCCCTGAACGTTACAATTAACTATCATTTTTGCGTCGGATTCGAAAATCTAGACTCACAGGAGAACAACCGTAAGGTGCCCGAGGCAGCAATAGACCCTTGGAGACAAGTCGGCTGGAGGCCGATGTATTGAATCTCGACGCAATTTGAGTGTTCCATCGGCATTAGGAGGCCCTGAACGTTAAAATTAACTATCATTTTTCCGTCGGATTCGATAATCTAAACTCACAGGAGAACGACCATACGGTGCCCGAGGCAGCAACAGACCCTTGGAGACAAGTCGGCTGGAGGACGATGTATTGAATCTCGACGCAATTTGAGTGTTCCACCGTCATTACAAGCGCCTGAAGGTTACAATTAACTATCATTTTTGCGTCGGATTCGAAAATCTAGACTCACAGGAGAACGACCATAAGGTGCCCGAGGCAGCAATAGACCCTTGGAGACAAGTCGGCTGGAGGACGATGTATTGGATCGCGACGCAATTTGAGTCTTCTGTCGTCATTAGGAGGCGCTGAACGTTACAATTCACTATCATTTTTGCGTCGGATTCGAAAATCTAGACTCACAGGAGAAGGACCATGTGGTGCCCGAGGCAGCGATATCCCCTTGAAGACAAGTCGGCTGGAGGCCGATGTATTGAATCTCGACGCAATTTGAGTGTTCCATCGTCATTAGAAGGCCCTGAACGTTACAATTAACTATGATTTAGGCGTCGGATTCGTAAATCTAGACTTACAAGAGAACGACCATAAGTTGCCCGCGGCAGCAATAGACCCTTGGAGACAAGTCGGCTGGAGGCCGATGTATTGGATCTCGACGCAATTTGAGTGTTCCATCGTCATTAGGAGGCCCTGAATGTTACAATTAACTATCAGTTTTTCGTCGGATTCGAAAATCTAGACTCACAGCAGACGAATCATTTGGTACCCGAGGCAGCAATATCCCCTTGGAGACAAATCGGCTGGAGGACGATGTATTGAATGCCGACGCATTTTGAGTCTTCTATCGTCATTAGGAGGCGCTGAACGTTACAATTAACTATCATTTTGGCATCGGATTCGTAAATCTAGACTTACAAGAGAACGACCATAAAGTGCCCGAGGCAGCATTAGACCCTTGGAGAGAAGTCGGTTGGAGGACGATGTATTGGATCGCGACGCAAAATGAGTGTTCCATCGTCATTAGGAGGCCCTGAATGTTACAATTAACTATCATTTTTGCGTCGGTTACGAAAATCTAGACTCACAGGAGAACGACCATAAGGTGCCCGAGGCAGCAGTAGACCCTTGGAGACAAGTCGGCTGGAGGACGATGTATTGAATCTCGACGCAATTTGAGAGTTCCATCGTCATTAGGCGGCCCTGAACGTTACAATTAACTATCATTTTGGCGTCGGATTCGAAAATCTAGACTCACAGGAGAAGGATCATATTGTGGCCGAGAGAGCAATATCCCCTTGGAGACAAGTCGCCTGGTGGACGATGTATTGAATCTCGACGCAATTTGAGTGTTCCATCGTCATTAGAAGGCCCTGAACGTTAAAATTAACTATCATTTTTGCGTCGGATTCGAAAATCTAGACTCACAGGAGAACGACCATAAGGTGCCCGAGGCAGCAATAGGCCCTTGGAGACAAGTCAGCTGGAGGCCGATGTATTGAATCTCGACGCAATTTGAGTGTTCCATCGTCATTACAAAGCCCTGAACCTTACAATTAACTATCAGTTTCGCGTCGGATTCGAAAATCTACTCACAGGAGAAGTTCATACGGTGCTCGAGACAGCATTATACCCCTTGGAGACAAATCGGCTGGAGGACGATGTATTGAATCTCGACGCAATTTGAGTGTTCCATCGTCATTAGAAGGCCCTGAACGTTACAATTAACTATCATTTTTGCGTCGGATTCGAAAATCTAGACTCACAGGAGAACGACCATAAGGTGCCCGAGGCAGCAATAGGCCCTTGGTGACAAGTCGGCTGGAGGCCGATGTATTGAATCTCGACGCAATTTGAGTGTTCCATCGTCATTAGAAGGCCCTGAACGTTACAATTAACTATCATTTTGGCGTCGGATTCGTAAATCTAGACTTACAAGAGAACGACCATAAGGTGCCCGAGGCAGCAATAGACCCTTGGAGACAAGTCGGCTGGAGGCCGATGTATTGGATCTCGACGCAATTTGAGTGTTCCATCGTCATTAGGAGGCCCTGAATGTTACAATTAACTATCAGTTTTTCGTCGGATTCGAAAATCTAGACTCACAGCAGACGAATCATTTGGTACCCGAGGCAGCAATATCCCCTTGGAGACAAATCGGAAGGAGGACGATGTATTCAATGCCGACGCATTTTGAGTTTTCTACCGTCATTAGGAGGCGCTGACCGTTACAATTAACTATCATTTTGGCGTCGGATTCGTAAATCTAGACTCACAAGAGAACGACCATAAAGTGCCCGAGGCAGCATTAGACCCTTGGAGAGAAGTCGGTTGGAGGAGGATGTATTGGATCGCGACGCAAAATGAGTGTTCCATCGTCATTAGGAGGCCCTGAATGTTACAATTAACTATCATTTTTGCGTCGGTTACGAAAATCTAGACTCACAGGAGAACGACCATAAGGTGCCCGAGGCAGCAATAGACCCTTGGAGACAAGTCGGCTGGAGGACGATGTATTGAATCTTGACGCAATTTGAGAGTTCCATCGTCATTAGGCGGCCCTGAACGTTACAATTAACTATCATTTTGGCGTCGGATTCGTAAATCTAGACTTACAAGAGAACGACCATAAAGTGCCCCAGGCAGCATTAGACCCTTGGAGACAAGTCGGCTGCAGGACGATGTATTGGATCGCGAAGCAATTTGAGTGTTCCATCGTCATTAGGAGGCCCTGAATGTTACAATTAACTATCAGTTTTTCGTCGGATTCGAAAATCTAGACTCACAGCAGACGAACCATTTGGCGCCCGAGGCAGCAATATCCCCTTTGAGACAAATCGGCTGGAGGACGATGTATTGAATGCCGACGCAATTTGAGTCTTCTATCGTCATTAGGAGGCGCTGGACGTTACAATTCACTATCATTTTTGCGTCGGATTCGAAAATCTAGACTCACAGGAGAACGACCATAAGGTGCCCGAGGCAGCAATAGACCCTTGGAGACAAGTCGGCTGGAGGCCGATGTATTGAATCTTGACGCAATTTGAGTGTTCCATCGTCATTACAAGGCCCTGAACCTTACAATTTACAATCAGTTTCGCATCGGATTCGAAAATCTACTCACAGGAGAAGTTCATATGGTGCTCGAGACAGCAATATACCCCTTGGAGACAAATCGGCTGGAGGACGATGTATTGAATCTCGACGCAATTTGAGTCTTCTATCGTCATTAGGAGGCGCTGAACGTTATAATTCACTATCATTTTTGCGTCGGATTCGAAAATCTAGACTCACAGGAGAAAGATCATATTGTGACCGAGACAGCAATATCCCCGTGGAGACAAGTCGGCTGGAGTACGATGTATTGAATCTGGACGCAATTTGAGTGTTCCATCGTCATTAGAAGGCCCTGAACGTTACAATTAACCATGATTTTTGCGTCGGATTCGAAAATCTAGACTCACAGGAGAACGACCATAAGGTGCCCGAGGCAGCAATAGACCCCTGGAGACAAGTCGGCTGGAGGCCGATGTATTGGATCTCGACGCAATTTGAGAGTTCCATCGTCATTAGGCGGCCCTGAACGTTACAATTAACTATCATTTTTGCGTCGAATACGAAAATCTAGACTCACAGGAGAACGACCATAAGGTGCCCGAGGCAGCAGTAGACCCTTGGAGACAAGTCGGCTGGAGGACGATGTATTGAATCTCGACGCAATTTGAGAGTTCCATCGTCATTAGGCGGCCCTGAACGTTACAATTAACTATCATTTTGGCGTCGGATTCGTAAATCTACACTTACAAGAGAACGACCATAAAATGCCCGAGGCAGCATTAGACCCTTGGAGACAAGTCGGCTGGAGGACGATGTATTGGATCGCGACGCAATTTGACTGTTCCATCGTCATTAGGAGGCTCTGAATGTTACAATTAACTATCAGTTTTTCGACGGATTCGAAAATCTAGACCCACAGCAGACGAACCATTTGGTGCCCGAGGCAGCAATATCTCCTTGGAGACAAATCGGCTGGAGGACGATGTATTGAATGCCGACGCATTTTGAGTCTTCTATCGTCATTAGGAGGCGCTGAACGTTACAATTCACTATCATTTTTGCGTCGGATTCGAAAATCTAGACTCACAGGAGAAGGATCATATTGTGCCCGAGAGAGCAATATCCCCTTGGAGACAAGTCGCCTGGAGGACGATGTATTGAATCTCGACGCAATGTGAGTGTTCCATCGTCATTAGATGGCCCTGAACGTTACAATTAACTATCATTTTTGCGTCGGATTCGAAAATCTAGACTCACAGGAGAACAACCGTAAGGTGCCCGAGGCAGCAATAGACCCTTGGAGACAAGTCGGCTGGAGGCCGATGTATTGAATCTCGACGCAATTTGAGTGTTCCATCGGCATTAGGAGGCCCTGAACGTTAAAATTAACTATCATTTTTCCGTCTGATTCGATAATCTAAACTCACAGGAGAACGACCATACGGTGCACGAGGCAGCAACAGACCCTTGGAGGCAAGTCGGCTGGAGGACGATGTATTGAATCTCGACGCAATTTGAGTGTTCCAACGTCATTACAAGGCCCTGAACGTTACAATTAACTATCATTTTTGCGTCGGATTCGAAAATCTAGCCTCACAGGAGAACGACCATAAGGTGCCCGAGGCAGCAATAGACCCTTAGAGACAAGTCGGCTGGAGGACGATGTATTGGATCGCGACGCAATTTGAGTGTTCCATCGTCATTACAAAGCCCTGAACCTTACAATTAACTATCAGTTTCGCGTCGGATTCGAAAATCTACTCACAGGAGAAGTTCATACGGTGCTCGAGACAGCAATATACCCCTTGGAGACAAATCGGCTGGAGGACGATGTATTGAATCTCGACGCAATTTGAGTGTTCCATCGTCATTAGAAGGCCCTGAACGTTACAATTAACTATCATTTTTTCGTCGGATTCGAAAATCTAGACTCACAGGAGAACGACCATAAGGTGCCCGAGGCAGCAATAGGCCCTTGGTGACAAGTCGGCTGGAGGCCGATGTATTGAATCTCGACGCAATTTGAGTGTTCCATCGTCATTAGAAGGCCCTGAAAGTTACAATTAACTATGATTTAGGCGTCGGATTCGTAAATCTAGACTTACAAGAGAACGACCATAAGGTGCCCGAGGCAGCAATAGACCCTTGGAGACAAGTCGGCTGGAGGCCGATGTATTGGATCTCGACGCAATTTGAGGGTTCCATCGTCATTAGGAGGCTGTGAATGTTACAATTAACTATCAGTTTTTCGTCGGATTCGAAAATCTAGACTCACAGCGGACGAACCATTTTGCGCCCGAGGCAGCAATATCCCCTTTGAGACAAATCGGCTGGAGGACGATGCACTGAATGCCGACGCAATTTGAGTCTTCTATCGTCATTAGGAGGCGCTGGACGTTACAATTCACTATCATTTTAGCGTCGGATTCGAAAATCTAGACTCACAGGAGAACGACCATAAGGTGCCCGAGGCAGCAATAGACCCTTGGAGACAAGTCGGCTGGAGGCCGATGTATTGAATCTTGACGCAATTTGAGTGTTCCATCGTCATTACAAGGCCCTGAACCTTACAATTAACTATCAGTTTCGCATCGGATTCGAAAATCTACTCACAGGAGAAGTTCATACGGTGCTCGAGACAGCAATATACCCCTTGGAGACAAATCGGCTGGAGGACGATGTATTGAATCTCGACGCAATTTGAGTCTTCTATCGTCATTAGGAGGCGCTGAACGTTACAATTCACTATCATTTTTGCGTCGGATTCGAAAATCTAGAGTCACAGGAGAAAGATCATATTGTGACCGAGACAGCAATATCCCCTTGGAGACAAGTCGGCTGGAGGACGATGTATTGAATCTGGACGCAATTTGAGTGTTCCATCGTCATTAGAAGGCCATGAACGTTACAATTAACCATGATTTTTGCGTCGGATTCGAAAATCTAGACTCACAGGAGAACGACCATAAGGTGCCCGAGGCAGCAATAGACCCCTGGAGACAAGTCGGCTGGAGGCCGATGTATTGGATCTCGACGCAATTTGAGAGTTCCATCGTCATTAGGCGGCCCTGAACGTTACAATTAACTATCATTTTTGCGTCGAATACGAAAATCTAGACTCACAGGAGAACGACCATAAGGTGCCCGAGGCAGCAGTAGACCCTTGGAGACAAGTCGGCTGGAGGACGATGTATTGAATCTCGACGCAATTTGAGAGTTCCATCGTCATTAGGCGGCCCTGAACGTTACAATTAACTATCATTTTGGCGTCGGATTCGTAAATTTACACTTACAAGAGAACGACCATAAAATGCCCGAGGCAGCATTAGAGCCTTGGAGACAAGTCGGCTGGAGGACGATGTATTGGATCGCGACGCAATTTGACAGTTCCATCGTCATTAGGAGGCTCTGAATGTTACAATTAACTATCAGTTTTTCGACGGATTCGAAAATCTAGACCCACAGCAGACGAACCATTTGGTGCCCGAGGCAGCAATATCTCCTTGGAGACAAATCGGCTGGAGGACGATGTATTGAATGCCGACGCATTTTGAGTCTTCTATCGTCATTAGGAGGCGCTGAACGTTACAATTCACTATCATTTTTGCGTCGGATTCGAAAATCTAGACTCACAGGAGAAGGATCATATTGTGCCCGAGAGAGCAATATCCCCTTGGAGACAAGTCGCCTGGAGGACGATGTATTGAATCTCGACGCAATTTGAGGGTTCCATCGTCATTAGAAGGCCCTGAACGTTACAATTAACTATCATTTTGGCGTCGGATTCGTAAATCTAGACTTACAAGAGAACGACCATAAAGTGCCCGAGGCAGCATTAGACCCTTGGAGAGAAGTCGGTTGGAGGACGATGTATTGGATCGCGACGCAAAATGAGTGTTCCATCGTCATTAGGAGGGCCTGAATGTTACAATTAACTATCATTTTTGCGTCGGATACGAAAATCTAGACTCACAGGAGAACGACCATAAGGTGCCCGAGGCAGCAATAGACCCTTGGAGACAAGTCGGCTGGAGGACGATGTATTGAATCTCGACGCAATTTGAGAGTTCCATCGTCATTAGGCGGCCCTGAACGATACAATTAACTATCATTTTGGCTTCGGATTCGTAAATCTAGACTTACAAGAGAACGACCATAAAGTGCCCGAGGCAGCATTAGACCCTTGGAGACAAGTCGGCTGGAGGACGATGTATTGGATCGCGAAGCAATTTGAGTGTTCCATCGTCATTAGGAGGCCCTGAATGTTACAATTAACTATCAGTTTTTCGTCGGATTCGAAAATCTAGACTCACAGCAGACGAACCATTTGGCGCCCGAGGCAGCAATATCCCCTTTGAGACAAATCGGCTGGAGGACGATGTATTCAATGCCGACGCAATTTGAGTCTTCTATCGTCATTAGGAGGCGCTGGACGTTACAATTCACTATCATTTTTGCGTCGGATTCCAAAATCTAGACTCACAGGAGAACGACCATAAGGTGCCCGAGGCAGCAATAGACCCTTGGAGACAAGTCGGCTGGAGGCCGATGTATTGAATCTCGACGCAATTTGAGTGTCCCATCGGAATTAGGAGGCCCTGAACGTTAAAATTAACTATCATTTTTGCGTCGGATTCGAGAATCTAAACTCACAGGAGAACGACCATAAGGTGCCCGAGGCAGCAATAGACCCTTGGAGAAAAGGCGGCTGGAGGACGATGTATTGGATCGCGACGCAAAATGAGTGTTCCATCGTCATTAGGAGGCCCTGAATGTTACAATTAACTATCAGTTTTTCGTCGGATTCGAAAATCTAAACTCACAGGAGAACGACCATAAGGTGCCCGAGGCAGCAATAGACCGTTGGGGACAAGTCAGCTGGAGGCCGATGTATTGAATCTTGACGCAATTTGAGTGTTCCATCGTCATTACAAGGCCCTGAACCTTACAATTAACTATCAGTTTCGCATCGGATTCGAAAATCTACTCACAGGAGAAGTTCATACGGTGCTCGAGACAGCAATATACCCCTTGGAGACAAATCGGCTGGAGGACGATGTATTGAATCTCGACGCAATTTGAGTCTTCTATCGTCATTAGGAGGCCCTGAACGTTACAATTCACTATCATTTTTGCGTCGGATTCGAAAATCTAGACTCACAGGAGAACGATCATATTGTGCCCGAGACAGCAATATACCCTTGGTGACAAGTCGGCTGGAGGCCGATGTATTGAATCTCGACGCAATTTGAGTGTTCCATCGTCATTAGAAGGCCCTGAACGTTACAATTAACTATCATTTTTGCGTCGGATACGAAAATCTAGACTCACAGGAGAACGACCATAAGGTGCCCGAGGCAGCAATAGAGCCTTGGAGACAAGTCGGCTGGAGGACGATGTATTGAATCTCGACGCAATTTGAGAGTTCCATCGTCATTAGGCGGCCCTGAACGTTTCAATTAACTATCATTTTTGCGTCGGATACGAAAATCTAGACTCACAGGAGAACGACCATAAGGTGCCCGAGGCGGCAATAGACCCTTGGAGACAAGTCGGCTGGAGGCCGATGTATTGGATCCCGACGCAATTTGAGTGTTCCATCGTCATTAGAAGGCCCTGAACGTTACAATTAACTATCATTTTTGCGTCGGATACGAAAATCTAGACTCACAGGAGAACGACCATAAGGTGCCCGAGGCAGCTATAGACCCTTGGAGACAAGTCGGCTGGAGGACGATGTATTGAATCTCGACGCAATTTGTGAGTTCCATCGTCATTAGGCGGCCCTGAACGTTACAATTAACTATCATTTTTGCGTCGGATACGAAAATCTAGACTCACAGGAGAACGACCATAAGGTGCCCGAGGCAGCAATTGACCCTTGGAGACAAGTCGGCTGGAGGCCGATGTATTGGATCTCGACGCAATTTGAGTGTTCCATCGTCATTAGAAGGCCCTGAACGTTACAATTAACTATCATTTTTGCGTCGGATTCGAAAATCTAGACTCACAGGAGAACGACCATAAGGTGCCCGAGGCAGCAATAGACCCTTGGTGACAAGTCGGCTGGAGGCCGATGTATTGAATCTCGACGCAATTTGAGCGTTCCATCGTCATTAGAAGGCCCTGAACGTTACAATTAACTATCATTTTTGCGTCGGATACGAAAATCTAGACTCACAGGAGAACGACCATAAGGTGCCCGAGGCAGCAATAGACCCTTGGAGACAAGTCGGCTGGAGGACGATGTATTGAATCTCGACGCAATTTGAGAGTTCCATCGTCATTAGGCGGCCCTGAATGTTACAATTAACTATCAGTTTTTCGTCGGATTCGAAAATCTAAACTCACAGGAGAACGACCATAAGGTGCCCGAGGCAGCAATAGACCGTTGGGGACAAGTCAGCTGGAGGCCGATGTATTGAATCTTGACGCAATTTGAGTGTTCCATCGTCATTACAAGGCCCTGAACCTTACAATTAACTATCAGTTTCGCATCGGATTCGAAAATCTACTCACAGGAGAAGTTCATACGGTGCTCGAGACAGCAATATACCCCTTGGAGACAAATCGGCTGGAGGACGATGTATTGAATCTCGACGCAATTTGAGTCTTCTATCGTCATTAGGAGGCCCTGAACGTTACAATTCACTATCATTTTTGCGTCGGATTCGAAAATCTAGACTCACAGGAGAACGATCATATTGTGCCCGAGACAGCAATATACCCTTGGTGACAAGTCGGCTGGAGGCCGATGTATTGAATCTCGACGCAATTTGAGTGTTCCATCGTCATTAGAAGGCCCTGAACGTTACAATTAACTATCATTTTTGCGTCGGATACGAAAATCTAGACTCACAGGAGAACGACCATAAGGTGCCCGAGGCAGCAATAGAGCCTTGGAGACAAGTCGGCTGGAGGACGATGTATTGAATCTCGACGCAATTTGAGAGTTCCATCGTCATTAGGCGGCCCTGAACGTTTCAATTAACTATCATTTTTGCGTCGGATACGAAAATCTAGACTCACAGGAGAACGACCATAAGGTGCCCGAGGCGGCAATAGACCCTTGGAGACAAGTCGGCTGGAGGCCGATGTATTGGATCTCGACGCAATTTGAGTGTTCCATCGTCATTAGAAGGCCCTGAACGTTACAATTAACTATCATTTTTGCGTCGGATACGAAAATCTAGACTCACAGGAGAACGACCATAAGGTGCCCGAGGCAGCTATAGACCCTTGGAGACAAGTCGGCTGGAGGACGATGTATTGAATCTCGACGCAATTTGTGAGTTCCATCGTCATTAGGCGGCCCTGAACGTTACAATTAACTATCATTTTGGCGTCGGATTCGTAAATTTACACTTACAAGAGAACGACCATAAAATGCCCGAGGCAGCATTAGAGCCTTGGAGACAAGTCGGCTGGAGGACGATGTATTGGATCGCGACGCAATTTGACAGTTCCATCGTCATTAGGAGGCTCTGAATGTTACAATTAACTATCAGTTTTTCGACGGATTCGAAAATCTAGACCCACAGCAGACGAACCATTTGGTGCCCGAGGCAGCAATATCTCCTTGGAGACAAATCGGCTGGAGGACGATGTATTGAATGCCGACGCATTTTGAGTCTTCTATCGTCATTAGGAGGCGCTGAACGTTACAATTCACTATCATTTTTGCGTCGGATTCGAAAATCTAGACTCACAGGAGAAGGATCATATTGTGCCCGAGAGAGCAATATCCCCTTGGAGACAAGTCGCCTGGAGGACGATGTATTGAATCTCGACGCAATTTGAGGGTTCCATCGTCATTAGAAGGCCCTGAACGTTACAATTAACTATCATTTTGGCGTCGGATTCGTAAATCTAGACTTACAAGAGAACGACCATAAAGTGCCCGAGGCAGCATTAGACCCTTGGAGAGAAGTCGGTTGGAGGACGATGTATTGGATCGCGACGCAAAATGAGTGTTCCATCGTCATTAGGAGGGCCTGAATGTTACAATTAACTATCATTTTTGCGTCGGATACGAAAATCTAGACTCACAGGAGAACGACCATAAGGTGCCCGAGGCAGCATTAGACCCTTGGAGACAAGTCGGCTGGAGGACGATGTATTGAATCTCGACGCAATTTGAGAGTTCCATCGTCATTAGGCGGCCCTGAACGATACAATTAACTATCATTTTGGCTTCGGATTCGTAAATCTAGACTTACAAGAGAACGACCATAAAGTGCCCGAGGCAGCATTAGACCCTTGGAGACAAGTCGGCTGGAGGACGATGTATTGGATCGCGAAGCAATTTGAGTGTTCCATCGTCATTAGGAGGCCCTGAATGTTACAATTAACTATCAGTTTTTCGTCGGATTCGAAAATCTAGACTCACAGCAGACGAACCATTTGGCGCCCGAGGCAGCAATATCCCCTTTGAGACAAATCGGCTGGAGGACGATGTATTGAATGCCGACGCAATTTGAGTCTTCTATCGTCATTAGGAGGCGCTGGACGTTACAATTCACTATCATTTTTGCGTCGGATTCCAAAATCTAGACTCACAGGAGAACGACCATAAGGTGCCCGAGGCAGCAATAGACCCTTGGAGACAAGTCGGCTGGAGGCCGATGTATTGAATCTCGACGCAATTTGAGTGTCCCATCGGAATTAGGAGGCCCTGAACGTTAAAATTAACTATCATTTTTGCGTCGGATTCGAGAATCTAAACTCACAGGAGAACGACCATAAGGTGCCCGAGGCAGCAATAGACCCTTGGAGAAAAGGCGGCTGGAGGACGATGTATTGGATCGCGACGCAATTTGAGTCTTCTATCGTCATTAGGAGGCGCTGAACGTTTCAATTCACTATCATTTTTGCGTCGGATTCGAAAATCTAGACTCACAGGAGAAGGACCATGTGGTGCCCGAGGCAGCGATATCCCCTTGGAGACAAGTCGGCTGGAGGTCGATGTATTGAATCTTGACGCAATTTGAGTGTTCCATCGTCATTACAAAGCCCTGAACCTTCAATTAACTATCCGTTTCGCGTCGGATTCGAAAATCTACTCACAGGAGAAGTTCATACGGTGCTCGAGACAGCAATATACCCCTTGGAGACAAATCGGCTGGATGACGATGTATTGAATCTCGACGCAATTTGAGTCTTCTATCGTCATTAGGAGGCGCTGAACGTTACAATTCACTATCATTTTTGCGTCGGATTCGAAAATCTAGCCTCACAGGAGAAAGATAATATTGTGCCCGAGACAGCAATATCCCTTTGGAGACAAGTCGGCTGGAGGACGATGTATTGAATCTCGACGCAATTTGAGTGTTCCATCGTCATTAGAAGGCCCTGAACGTTACAATTAACTATGATTTTTGCGTCGGATTCGAAAATCTAGACTCACAGGGGAACGACCATACGGAGCCCGAGGCAGCTATTGACTCTTGAAGACAAGTCGGTTGGAGGACGATGTATTGGATCGCGACGCAAAATGAGTGTTCCATCGTCATTAGGAGGCCCTGAATGTTACAATTATCTATCAGTTTTTCGTCGGATTCGAAAATCTAAACTCACAGGAGAACGACCATAAGGTGCCCGAGGCAGCAATAGACCGTTGGGGACAAGTCAGCTGGAGGCCGATGTATTGAATCTTGACGCAATTTGAGTGTTCCATCGTCATTACAAGGCCCTGAACCTTACAATTAACTATCAGTTTCGCATCGGATTCGAAAATCTACTCACAGGAGAAGTTCATACGGTGCTCGAGACAGCAATATACCCCTTGGAGACAAATCGGCTGGAGGACGATGTATTGAATCTCGACGCAATTTGAGTCTTCTATCGTCATTAGGAGGCGCTGAACGTTACAATTCACTATCATTTTTGCGTCGGATTCGAAAATCTAGACTCACAGGAGAAAGATCATATTGTGCCCGAGACAGCAATATACCCTTGGTGACAAGTCGGCTGGAGGCCGATGTATTGAATCTCGACGCAATTTGAGTGTTCCATCATCATTAGAAGGCCCTGAACGTTACAATTAACTATGATTTTTGCGTCGGATTCGAAAATCTAGACTCACAGGGGAACGACCATACGGAGCCCGAGGCAGCTATTGACCCTTGGAGACAAGTCGGTTGGAGGACGATGTATTGGATCGCGACGCAAAATGAGTGTTCCATCGTCATTAGGAGGCCCTGAATGTTACAATTAACTATCAGTTTTTCGTCGGATTCGAAAATCTAAACTCACAGGAGAACGACCATAAGGTGCCCGAGGCAGCAATAGACCGTTGGGGACAAGTCAGCTGGAGGCCGATGTATTGAATCTTGACGCAATTTGAGTGTTCCATCGTCATTACAAGGCCCTGAACCTTACAATTAACTATCAGTTTCGCATCGGATTCGAAAATCTACTCACAGGAGAAGTTCATACGGTGCTCGAGACAGCAATATACCCCTTGGAGACAAATCGGCTGGAGGACGATGTATTGAATCTCGACGCAATTTGAGTCTTCTATCGTCATTAGGAGGCCCTGAACGTTACAATTCACTATCATTTTTGCGTCGGATTCGAAAATCTAGACTCACAGGAGAACGATCATATTGTGCCCGAGACAGCAATATACCCTTGGTGACAAGTCGGCTGGAGGCCGATGTATTGAATCTCGACGCAATTTGAGTGTTCCATCGTCATTAGAAGGCCCTGAACGTTACAATTAACTATCATTTTTGCGTCGGATACGAAAATCTAGACTCACAGGAGAACGACCATAAGGTGCCCGAGGCAGCAATAGAGCCTTGGAGACAAGTCGGCTGGAGGACGATGTATTGAATCTCGACGCAATTTGAGAGTTCCATCGTCATTAGGCGGCCCTGAACGTTTCAATTAACTATCATTTTTGCGTCGGATACGAAAATCTAGACTCACAGGAGAACGACCATAAGGTGCCCGAGGCGGCAATAGACCCTTGGAGACAAGTCGGCTGGAGGCCGATGTATTGGATCTCGACGCAATTTGAGTGTTCCATCGTCATTAGAAGGCCCTGAACGTTACAATTAACTATCATTTTTGCGTCGGATACGAAAATCTAGACTCACAGGAGAACGACCATAAGGTGCCCGAGGCAGCTATAGACCCTTGGAGACAAGTCGGCTGGAGGACGATGTATTGAATCTCGACGCAATTTGTGAGTTCCATCGTCATTAGGCGGCCCTGAACGTTACAATTAACTATCATTTTTGCGTCGGATACGAAAATCTAGACTCACAGGAGAACGACCATAAGGTGCCCGAGGCAGCAATTGACCCTTGGAGACAAGTCGGCTGGAGGCCGATGTATTGGATCTCGACGCAATTTGAGTGTTCCATCGTCATTAGAAGGCCCTGAACGTTACAATTAACTATCATTTTTGCGTCGGATTCGAAAATCTAGACTCACAGGAGAACGACCATAAGGTGCCCGAGGCAGCAATAGACCCTTGGTGACAAGTCGGCTGGAGGCCGATGTATTGAATCTCGACGCAATTTGAGCGTTCCATCGTCATTAGAAGGCCCTGAACGTTACAATTAACTATCATTTTTGCGTCGGATACGAAAATCTAGACTCACAGGAGAACGACCATAAGGTGCCCGAGGCAGCAATAGACCCTTGGAGACAAGTCGGCTGGAGGACGATGTATTGAATCTCGACGCAATTTGAGAGTTCCATCGTCATTAGGCGGCCCTGAATGTTACAATTAACTATCATTTTTGCGTCGGATACGAAAATCTAGACTCACAGGAGAACGACCATAAGGTGCCCGAGGCAGCAATAGACCCTTGGAGACAAGTCGGCTGGAGGACGATGTATTGAATCTCGACGCAATTTGAGAGTTCCATCGTCATTTATCGGCCCTGAACGTTACAATTAACTATCATTTTGGCGTCGGATTCGTAAATCTAGACTTACAAGAGAACGGCCATATAGTGCCCGAGGCAGCATTAGACCCTTGGAGACAAGTCGGCTGGAGGACGATGTATTGGATCGCGACGCAATTTGAGTGTTCCATCGTCATTAGGAGGCCCTGAATGTTACAATTAACTATCAGTTTTTCGTCGGATTCGAAAATCTAGACTCACAGCAGACGAACCATTTGGTGCCCGAGGCAGCCTCATCCCCTTGGAGACAAATCGGCTGGAGGACGATGTATTGAATCCCGACGCAATTTGAGTCTCCTATCGTCATTATGAGGCGCTGAACGTGACAATTCACTATCATTTTTGCGTCGGATTCGAAAATCTAGACTCACAGGAGAACGACCATAAGGTGCCCGAGGCAGCAATAGACCCTTGGAGACAAGTCGGCTGGAGGCCGATGTATTGGATCTCGACGCAATTTGAGTGTTCCATCGTCATTAGAAGGCCCTGAACGTTACAATTAACTATCATTTTTGCGTCGGATTCGAAAATCTAGTCTCACAGGCGAACGACCATAAGGTGCCCGAGACAGCAATAGACCCTTGGTGACAAGACGGCTGGAGGCCGATGTATTGAATCTCGACGCAATTTGAGTGTTCCATCGTCATTAGAAGGCCCTGAACGTTACAATTAACTATCATTTTTGCGTCGGATACGAAAATCTAGACTCACAGGAGAACGACCATAAGGTGCCCGAGGCAGCAATAGACCCTTGGAGACAAGTCGGCTGGAGGACGATGTATTGAATCTCGACGCAATTTGAGAGTTCCATCGTCATTAGGCGGCCCTGAACGTTACAATTAACTATCATTTTTGCGTCGGATACGAAAATCTAGACTCACAGGAGAACGACCATAAGGTGCCCGAGGCAGCAATAGACCCTTGGAGACAAGTCGGCTGGAGGACGATGTATTGAATCTCGACGCAATTTGAGAGTTCCATCGTCATTTATCGGCCCTGAACGTTATAATTAACTATCATTTTGGCGTCGGATTCGTAAATCTAGACTTACAAGAGAACGACCATATAGTGCCCGAGGCAGCATTAGACCCTTGGAGACAAGTCGGCTGGAGCACGATTTATTGGATCGCGACGCAATTTGAGTCTTCTATCGTCATTAGGAGGCGCTGAACGTTACAATTCACTATCATTTTTGCGTCTGATTCGAAAATCTAGACTCACAGGAGAAGGACCATGTGGTGCCCGAGGCAGCGATATCCCCTTGGAGACATGTCGGCTGGTGGCCGATGTATTGAATCTCGACGCAATTTGAGTGTTCCATCGTCATTAGAAGGCCCTGTACGTTACAATTAACTATCATTTTTGCGTCGGATACGAAAATCTAGACACACAGGAGAACGACCATAAGGTGCCCGAGGCAGTAGACCCTTGGAGACAAGTAGGCTGGAGGCCGATGTATTGAATCTCGACGCAATTCACTATCGTCATTACAAGGCCCTGAACATTACAATTAACTATCAGTTTCGCGTCGGATTCGAAAATCTACTCACAGGAGAAGTTCATACGGTGCTCGAGACAGCAATATACCCCTTGGAGACAAATCGGCTGGAGGACGATGTATTGAATCTCGACGCAATTTGAGTCTTCTATCGTCATTAGGAGGCGCTGAACGTTACAATTCACTATCATTTTTGCGTCGGATTCGAAAATCTAGGCTCACAGGAGAAAGATCATATTGTGCCCGAGACAGCAAATCCCCTTGGAGACAAGTCGGCTGGAGGACGATGTATTGAATCTCGACGCAATTTGAGTGTTCCATCGTTATTAGAAGGCCCTGAACGTTACAATTAACTTTGATTTTTGCGTCGGATTCGAAAATCTAGACTCACAGGAGAACGACCATAAGGTGCCCGAAGCACCAATAGACCCTTGGATACAAGTCGGCTGGAGGCTGATGTATTGAATCTCGACGCAATTTGAGTGTTCCATCGGCATTAGGAGGCTCTGAACTTTAAAATTAACTATAATTTTTGCGTCGGATACGATAATTTAAACTCACAGGAGAACGACCATACGGTGCCCGAGGCAGCAACAGACCCTTGGAGACAAGTCGGATGGAGGACGATGTATTTAATCTCGACGCAATTTGAGTGTTCCATCGTCATTACAAGGCCCTGAACGTTACAATTAACCATCATTTTTGCGTCGGATTCGAAAATCTAGACTCACAGCAGACGAACCATTTGGTGCCCGAGGCAGCAATATCCCCTTGGAGACAAATCGGCTGGAGGACGATGTATTGAATCGCGACGCAATTTGAGTCTTCTATTGTCATTAGGAGGCGCTGAACGTTACAATTCACTATCATTTTTGCGTCGGATTCGAAAATCTAGACTCACAGGAGAAGGATCATATTGTACCCGAGACAGCAATATCCCCTTGGAGACAAGGCGGCTGGAGGACGATCTATTGAATCTCGACGCAATTTGAGTGTTCCATCGTCATTAGAAGGCCCTGAACGTTACAATTAACTATCATTTTTGCGTCGGATTCGAAAATCTAGACTCACAGGAGAACGACCATAAGGTGGCCGAGGCAGCAATAGACCCTTGGAGACAAGGCGGCTGGAGGACGATGTATTGGATCGCGACGCAATTTGAGTCTTCTATCGTCATTAAGAGGCGCTGAACGTTACAATTCACTATCATTTTTGCGTCGGATTCGAAAATCTAGACTCACAGGAGAAGGACCATGTGGTGCCCGAGGCAGCGATATCCCCTTGGAGACAAGTCGGCTGGAGGCCGATATATTGAATCTCGACGCAATTTGAGTGTTCCATCGTCATTAGAAGGCCCTGAACGTTACAATTAACTATCATTTTTGCGTCGGATACGAAAATCTAGACACACAGGAGAACGACCATAAGGTGCCCGAGGCAGCAATAGACCCTTGGAGACAAGTCGGCTGGAGGACGATGTATTGAATCTCGACGCAATTTGAGAGTTCCATCGTCATTAGGCGGCCCTGAACGTTACAATTAACTATCATTTTGGCGTCGGATTCGTAAATCTAGACTTGCAAGAGAACGACCATATAGTGCCTGAGGCAGCATTAGACCCTTGGAGGCAAGTCGGCTGGAGGACGATGTACTGGATCGCGACGCAATTTGAGTGTTCCATCGTCATTAGGAGGCCCTGAATGTTACAATTAACTATCAGTTTTTCGTCGGATTCGAAAATCTAGACTCACAGCAGACGAACCATTTGGTGCCCGAGGCAGTAATATCCCCTTGGAGACAAATCGGCTGGAGGACGATGTATTGAATCCCGACGCAATTTGAGTCTTCTATCGTCATTAGGAGGCGCTGAACGTTACAATTCACTATCATTTTTGCGTCGGATTCGAAAATCTAGACTCACAGGAGAACGACCATAAGGTGCCCGAGGCAGCAATGGATCCTTGGAGACAAGTCGGCTGGAGGCCGATGTATTGAATCTCGACGCAATTTGAGTGTCCCATCGGCATTAGGAGGCCCTGAACGTTAAAATTAACTATCATTCTTGCGTCGGATTCGATAATCTAAACTCACAGGAGAACGACCATAAGGTGCCCGAGGCAGCAACAGACCCTTGGAGACAAGTCGGCTGGAGGCCGCTGTATTGAATCTCGACGCAATTTGAGTGTTCCATCGGCATTAGGAGGCCCTGAAAATTACAATTAACTATCATTT
The DNA here is from genome assembly GCF_023864345.2 of Schistocerca serialis cubense. Taxonomy (NCBI): domain Eukaryota; kingdom Metazoa; phylum Arthropoda; class Insecta; order Orthoptera; family Acrididae; genus Schistocerca; species Schistocerca serialis. Next base: position 5,713,568 of record NC_064647.1, read on the forward strand.
TTGCGTCGGATTCGAAAATCTAGACTCACAGGAGAACGACCATAAGGTGGCCGAAGCAGCAATTGACCCTTGGAGACAAGTCGGCTGGAGGACGATGTATTGGATCGCGACGCAATTTGAGTCTTCTATCGTCATTAGGAGGCGCTGAACGTTACAATTCACTATCATTTTTGCGTCGGATTCGAAAATCTAGACTCACAGGAGAAGGACCATGTGGTGCCCGAGGCAGCGATATCCCGTTGGAGACAAGTCGGCTGGTGGCCGATGTATTGAATCTCGACGCAATTTGAGTGTTCCATCGTCATTAGAAGGCCCTGAACGTTACAATTAACTATCATTTTTGCGTCGGATACGAAAATCTAGACACACAGGAGAACGACCATAAGGTGCCCGAGGCAGTAGACCCTTGGAGACAAGTAGGCTGGAGGCCGATGTATTGAATCTCGACGCAATTCACTATCGTCATTACAAGGCCCTGAACCTTACAATTAACTATCAGTTTTTCGTCGGATTCGAAAATCTAGACTCACAGCAGACGAACCATTTGGTGCCCGAGGCAGCAATATCCCCTTGGAGACAAATCGGCTGGAGGACGATGTATTGAATCGCGACGCAATTTGAGTCTTCTATTGTCATTAGGAGGCGCTGAACGTTACAATTCACTATCATTTTTGCGTCGGATTCGAAAATCTAGACTCACAGGAGAAGGATCATATTGTACCCGAGACAGCAATATCCCCTTGGAGACAAGTCGGCTGTAGGACGATGTATTGAATCTCGACGCAATTTGAGTGTTCCATCGTCATTAGAAGGCCCTGAACGTTACAATTAACTATCATTTTTGCGTCGGATACGAAAATCTAGACACACAGGAGAACGACCATAAGGTGGCCGAGGCAGCAATAGACCCTTGGAGACAAGTCGGCTGGAGGGCGATGTATTGGATCGCGACGCAATTTGAGTGTTCCATCGTCATTACAAGGCCCTGAACGTTACAATTAACTATCATTTTTGCGTCGGATTCGATAATCTAATTTCACAGGAGAACGAACATAAGGTGCCCGAGGCAGCAATAGACCCTTGGAGACAAGTCGGCTGGTGGCCGATGCATTGAATCTCGACGCAATTTGAGAGTTCCATCATCATTAGGCGGTCCTGAACGTTACAATTAACTATCATTTTGGCGTCGGATTCGATAATCTAAACTCACAGGGGAACGACCATAAAGTGCCCTCGGCAGCATTAGGCCCTTGGAGACAAGTCGGCTGGAGGACGATGTATTGAATCTCGACGCAATTTGAGTGTTCCACCGTCATTACAAGGCCCTGAACGTTACAATTAACTATGATTTTTGCGTCTGATTCGAAAATCTAGACTCACAGGGGAACGACCATACGGTGCCCAAGGCAGCTATTGACCCTTGGAGACAAGTCGGTTGGAGGACGATGTATTGGATCGCGACGCAAAATGAGTGTTCCATCGTCATTAGGAGGCCCTGAATGTTACAATTAACTATCAGTTTTTCGTCGAATTCGAAAATCTAAACTCACAGGAGAACGACCATAAGGTGCCCGAGGCAGCATTAGACCGTTTGGGACAAGTCGGCTGGAGGCCGATGTATTGAATCTTGACGCAATTTGAGTGTTCCATCGTGATTACAAGGCCCTGAACCTAACAATTAACTATCAGTTTCGCATCGGATTCGAAAATCTACTCACAGGAGAAGTTCATACGGTGCTCGAGACAGCAATATACCCCTTGGAGACAAATCGGCTGGAGGACGATGTATTGAATCTCGACGCAATTTGAGTCTTCTATCGTCATTAGGAGGCGTTGAACGTTACAATTCACTATCATTTTTGCGTCGGATTCGAAAATCTAGACTCACAGGAGAAAGATCATATTGTGACCGAGACAGAAATATCCCCTTGGAGACAAGTCGGCTGGAGGACGATGTATTGAATCTGGACGCAATTTGAGTGTTCCATCGTCATTAGAAGGCCCTGAACGTTACAATTAACTATGATTTTTGCGTCGGATTCGAAAATCTAGACTCACAGGAGAACGACCATAAGGTGCCCGAGGCAGCAATAGACCCCTGGAGACAAGTCGGCTGGAGGCCGATGTATTGGATCTCGACGCAATTTGAGAGTTCCATCGTTATTAGGCGGCCCTGAACGTTACAATTAACTATCATTTTTGCGTCAAATACGAAAATCTAGACTCACAGGAGAACGACCATAAGGTGCCCGAGGCAGCAGTAGACCCTTGGAGACAAGTCGGCTGGAGGACGATGTATTGAATCTCGACGCAATTTGAGAGTTCCATCGTCATTGGGCGGCCCTGAACGTTACAATTAAGTATCATTTTGGCGTCGGATTCGTAAATCTACACTTACAAGAGAACGACCATAAAGTGCCCGAGGCAGCATTAGACCCTTGGAGACAAGTCGGCTGGAGGACGATGTATTGGATCGCGACGCAATTTGACTGTTCCATCGTCATTAGGAGGCTCTGAATGTTACAATTAACTATCAGTTTTTCGTCGGATTCGAAAATCTAGACCCACAGCAGACGAACCATTTGGTGCCCGAGGCAGCAATATCCCCTTGGAGACAAATCGGCTGGAGGACGATGTATTGAATGCCGACGCATTTTGAGTCTTCTATCGTCATTAGGTGGCGCTGAACGTTACAATTCACTATCATTTTTGCGTCGGATTCGAAAATCTAGACTCACAGGTGAAGGATCATATTGTGCCCGAGGCAGCAATATCCCCTTGGAGACAAGTCGCCTAGAGGACGATGTATCGAATCTCGACGCAATTTGAGTGTTCCATCGTTATTAGAAGGCCCTGAACGTTACAATTAACTATCATTTTTGCGTCGGATTCGAAAATCTAGACTCACAGGAGAACAACCGTAAGGTGCCCGAGGCAGCAATAGACCCTTGGAGACAAGTCGGCTGGAGGCCGATGTATTGAATCTCGACGCAATTTGAGTGTTCCATCGGCATTAGGAGGCCCTGAACGTTAAAATTAACTATCATTTTTCCGTCGGATTCGATAATCTAAACTCACAGGAGAACGACCATACGGTGCCCGAGGCAGCAACAGACCCTTGGAGACAAGTCGGCTGGAGGACGATGTATTGAATCTCGACGCAATTTGAGTGTTCCACCGTCATTACAAGGCCCTGAACGTTACAATTAACTATCATTTTTGCGTCGGATTCGAAAATCTAGACTCACAGGAGAACGACCATAAGGTGCCCGAGGCAGCAATAGACCCTTGGAGACAAGTCGGCAGGAGGACGATGTATTGGATCGCGACGCAATTTGAGTCGTCTGTCGTCATTAGGAGGCGCTGAACGTTACAATTCACTATCATTTTTGCGTCGGATTCGAAAATCTAGACTCACAGGAGAAGGACCATGTGGTGCCCGAGGCAGCGATATCCCCTTGAAGACAAGTCGGCTGGAGGCCGATGTATTGAATCTCGACGCAATTTGAGTGTTCCATCGTCATTAGAAGGCCCTGAACGTTACAATTAACTATGATTTAGGCGTCGGATTCGTAAATCTAGACTTACAAGAGAACGACCATAAGGTGCCCGAGGCAGCAATAGACCCTTGGAGACAAGTCGGCTGGAGGCCGATGTATTGGATCTCGACGCAATTTGAGTGTTCCATCGTCATTAGGAGGCCCTGAATGTTACAATTAACTATCAGTTTTTCGTCGGGTTCGAAAATCTAGACTCACAGCAGACGAATCATTTGGTACCCGAGGCAGCAATATCCCCTTGGAGACAAATCGGCTGGAGGACGATGTATTGAATGCCGACGCATTTTGAGTCTTCTAACGTCATTAGGAGGCGCTGAACGTTACAATTAACTTTCATTTTGGCGTCGGATTCGTAAATCTAGACTTACAAGAGAACGACCATAAAGTGCCCGAGGCAGCATTAGACCCTTGGAGAGAAGTCGGTTGGAGTACGATGTATTGGATCGCGACGCAAAATGAGTGTTCCATCGTCATTAGGAGGCCCTGAATGTTACAATTAACTATCATTTTTGCGACGGTTACGAAAATCTAGACTCACAGGAGAACGACCATAAGGTGCCCGAGGCAACAGTAGACCCTTGGAGACAAGTCGGCTGGAGGACGATGTATTGAATTTCGACGCAATTTGAGAGTTCCATCGTCATTAGGCGGCCCTGAACGTTACAATTAACTATCATTTTGGCGTCGGATTCGTAAATCTACACTTACAAGAGAACGACCATAAAGTGCCCGAGGCAGCATTAGACCCTTGGAGACAAGTCGGCTGGAGGACGATGTATTGGATCGCGACGCAATTTGACTGTTCCATCGTCATTAGGAGGCTCTGAATGTTACAATTAACTATCTGTTTTTCGTCGGATTCGAAAATCTAGACCCACAGCAGACGAACCATTTGGTGCCCGAGGCAGCAATATCCCCTTGGAGACAAATCGGCTGGAGGACGATGTATTGAATGCCGACGCATTTTGAGTCTTCTATCGTCATTAGGAGGCGCTGAACGTTACAATTCACTATCATTTTTGCGTCGGATTCGAAAATCTAGACTCACAGGAGAAGGATCATATTGTGCCCGAGAGAGCAATATCCCCTTGGAGACAAGTCGCCTGGTGGACGATGTATTGAATCTCGACGCAATTTGAGTGTTCCATCGTCATTAGAAGGCCCTGAACGTTACAATTCACTATCATTTTTGCGTCGGATTCGAAAATCTAGACTCACAGGAGAACAACCGTAAGGTGCCCGAGGCAGCAATAGACCCTTGGAGACAAGTCGGCTGGAGGCCGATGTATTGAATCTCGACGCAATTTGAGTGTTCCATCGGCATTAGGAGGCCCTGAACGTTAAAATTAACTATCATTTTTCCGTCGGATTCGATAATCTAAACTCACAGGAGAACGACCATACGGTGCCCGAGGCAGCAACAGACCCTTGGAGACAAGTCGGCTGGAGGACGATGTATTGAATCTCGACGCAATTTGAGTGTTCCAACGTCATTACAAGGCCCTGAACGTTACAATTAACTATCATTTTTGCGTCGGATTCGAAAATCTAGACTCACAGGAGAACGACCATAAGGTGCCCGAGGCAGCAATAGACCCTTGGAGACAAGTCGGCTGGAGGACGATGTATTGGATCGCGACGCAATTTGAGTCTTCTGTCGTCATTAGGAGGCGCTGAACGTTACAATTCACTATCATTTTTGCGTCGGATTCGAAAATCTAGAATCACAGGAGAAGGACCATGTGGTGCCCGAGGCAGCGATATCCCCTTGGAGACAAGTCGGCTGGAGGCCGATGTATTGAATCTCGACGCAATTTGAGTGTTCCATCGTCATTACAAAGCCCTGAACCTTACAATTAACTATCAGTTTCGCGTCGGATTCGAAAATCTACTCACAGGAGAAGTTCATACGGTGCTCGAGACAGCAATATACCCCTTGGAGACAAATCGGCTGGAGGACGATGTATTGAATCTCGACGCAATTTGAGTGTTCCATCGTCATTAGAAGGCCCTGAACGTTGCAATTAACTATCATTTTTGCGTCGGATTCGAAAATCTAGACTCACAGGAGAACGACCATGAGGTGCCCGAGGCAGCAATAGGCCCTTGGTGACAAGTCGGCTGGAGGCCGATGTATTGAATCTCGACGCAATTTGAGTGTTCCATCGTCATTAGAAGGCCCTGAACGTTACAATTAACTATCATTTTGGCGTCGGATTCGTAAATCTAGACTTACAAGAGAACGACCATAAGGTGCCCGAGGCAGCAATAGACCCTTGGAGACAAGTCGGCTGGAGGCCGATGTATTGGATCTCGACGCAATTTGAGTGTTCCATCGTCATTAGGAGGCCCTGAATGTTACAATTAACTATCAGTTTTTCGTCGGATTCGAAAATCTAGACTCACAGCAGACGAATCATTTGGTACCCGAGGCAGCAATATCCCCTTGGAGACAAAATGGCTGGAGGACGATGTATTGAATGCCGACGCATTTTGAGTTTTCTATCGTCATTAGGAGGCGCTGAACGTTACAATTAACTATCATTTTGGCGTCGGATTCGTAAATCTAGACTTACAAGAGAACGACCATAAAGTGCCCGAGGCAGCATTAGACCCTTGGAGAGAAGTCGGTTGGAGGAGGATGTATTGGATCGCGACGCAAAATGAGTGTTCCATCGTCATTAGGAGGCCCTGAATGTTACAATTAACTATCATTTTTGCGTCGGTCACGAAAATCTAGACTCACAGGAGAACGACCATAAGGTGCCCGAGGCAGCAATAGACCCTTGGAGACAAGTCGGCTGGAGGACGATGTATTGAATCTCAACGCAATTTGAGAGTTCCATCGTCATTAGGCGGCCCTGAACGTTACAATTAACTATCATTTTGGCGTCGGATTCGTAAATCTAGACTTACAAGAGAACGACCATAAAGTGCCCGAGGCAGCATTAGACCCTTGGAGACAAGTCGGCTGGTGGACGATGTATTGGATCGCGAAGCAATTTGAGTGTTCCATCGTCATTAGGAGGCCCTGAATGTTACAATTAACTATCAGTTTTTCGTCGGATTCGAAACTCTAGACTCACAGCAGACGAACCATTTGGCGCCCGAGGCAGCAATATCCCCTTTGAGACAAATCGGCTGGAGGACGATGTATTGAATGCCGACGCAATTTGAGTCTTCTATTGTCATTAGGAGGCGCTGGACGTTACAATTCACTATCATTTTTGCGTCGGATTCGAAAATCTAGACTCACAGGAGAACGACCATAAGGTGCCCGAGGCAGCAATAGACCCTTGGAGACAAGTCGGCTGGAGGCCGATGTATTGAATCTTGACGCAATTTGAGTGTTCCATCGTCATTACAAGGCCCTGAACCTTACAATTAACTATCAGTTTCGCATCGGATTCGAAAATCTACTCACAGGAGAAGTTCATACGGTGCTCGAGACAGCAATATACCCCTTGGAGACAAATCGGCTGGAGGACGATGTATTGAATCTCGACGCAATTTGAGTCTTCTATCGTCATTAGGAGGCGCTGAACGTTACAATTCACTATCATTTTTGCGTCGGATTCGAAAATCTAGACTCACAGGAGAAAGATCATATTGTGACCGAGACAGCAATATCCCCGTGGAGACAAGTCGGCTGGAGGACGATGTATTGAATCTGGACGCAATTTGAGTGTTCCATCGTCATTAGAAGGCCCTGAACGTTACAATTAACCATGATTTTTGCGTCGGATTCGAAAATCTAGACTCACAGGAGAACGACCATAAGGTGCCCGAGGCAGCAATAGACCCCTGGAGACAAGTCGGCTGGAGGCCGATGTATTGGATCTCGACGCAATTTGAGAGTTCCATCGTCATTAGGCGGCCCTGAACGTTACAATTAACTATCATTTTTGCGTCGAATACGAAAATCTAGACTCACAGGAGAACGACCATAAGGTGCCCGAGGCAGCAGTAGACCCTTGGAGACAAGTCGGCTGGAGGACGATGTATTGAATCTCGACGCAATTTGATAGTTCCATCGTCATTAGGCGGCCCTGAACGTTACAATTAACTATCATTTTGGCGTCGTATTCGTAAATCTACACTTACAAGAGAACGACCATAAAATGCCCGAGGCAGCATTAGACCCTTGGAGACAAGTCGGCTGGAGGACGATGTATTGGATCGCGACGCAATTTGACTGTTCCATCGTCATTAGGAGACTCTGAATGTTACAATTAACTATCAGTTTTTCGACGGATTCGAAAATCTAGACCCACAGCAGACGAACCATTTGGTGCCCGAGGCAGAAATATCTCCTTGGAGACAAATCGGCTGGAGGACGATGTATTGAATGCCGACGCATTTTGAGTCTTCTATCGTCATTAGGAGGCGCTGAACGTTACAATTCACTATCATTCTTGCGTCGGATTCGAAAATCTAGACTCACAGGAGAAGGATCATATTGTAGCCGAGAGTGCAATTTCCCCTTGGAGACAAGTCGCCTGGAGGACGATGTATTGAATCTCGACGCAATTTGAGTGTTCCATCGTCATTAGAAGGCCCTGAACGTTACAATTAACTATCATTTTTGCGTCGGATTCTAAAATCTAGACTCACAGGAGAACAACCGTAAGGCGCCCGAGGCAGCAATAGACCCTTGGAGACAAGTCGGCTGGAGGCCGATGTATTGAATCTCGACGCAATTTGAGTGTTCCATCGGCATTAGGAGGCCCTGAACGTTAAAATTAACTATCATTTTTCCGTCTGATTCGATAATCTAAACTCACAAGAGAACGACCATACGGTGCCCGAGGCAGCAACAGACCCTTGGAGGCAAGTCGGCTGGAGGACGATGTATTGAATCTCGACGCAATTTGAGTGTTCCAACGTCTTTACAAGGCCCTGAACGTTACAATTAACTATCATTTTTGCGTCGGATTCGAAAATCTAGCCTCACAGGAGAACGACCATAAGGTGCCCGAGGCAGCAATAGACCCTTGGAGACAAGTCGGCTGGAGGACGATGTATTGGATCGCGACGCAATTTGAGTGTTCCATCGTCATTACATAGCCCTGAACCTTACAATTAACTATTAGTTTCGCGTCGGATTCGAAAATCTACTCACAGGAGAAGTTCATACGGTGCTCGAGACAGCAATATACCCCTTGGAGACAAATCGGCTGGAGGACGATGTATTGAATCTCGACGCAAAATGAGTGTTCCATCGTCATTAGGAGGCCCTGAATGTTACAATTAACTATCATTTTTGCGACGGTTACGAAAATCTAGACTCACAGGAGAACGACCATAAGGTGCCCGAGGCACCAGTAGACCCTTGGAGACAAGTCGGCTGGAGGACGATGTATTGAATTTCGACGCAATTTGAGAGTTCCATCGTCATTAGGCGGCCCTGAACGTTACAATTAACTATCATTTTGGCGTCGTATTCGTAAATCTACACTTACAAGAGAACGACCATAAAATGCCCGAGGCAGCATTAGACCCTTGGAGACAAGTCGGCTGGAGGACGATGTATTGGATCGCGACGCAATTTGACTGTTCCATCGTCATTAGGAGACTCTGAATGTTACAATTAACTATCAGTTTTTCGACGGATTCGAAAATCTAGACCCACAGCAGACGAACCATTTGGTGCCCGAGGCAGCAATATCTCCTTGGAGACAAATCGGCTGGAGGACGATGTATTGAATGCCGACGCATTTTGAGTCTTCTATCGTCATTAGGAGGCGCTGAACGTTACAATTCACTATCATTCTTGCGTCGGATTCGAAAATCTAGACTCACAGGAGAAGGATCATATTGTAGCCGAGAGAGCAATATCCCCTTGGAGACAAGTCGCCTGGAGGACGATGTATTGAATCTCGACGCAATTTGAGTGTTCCATCGTCATTAGAAGGCCCTGAACGTTACAATTAACTATCATTTTTGCGTCGGATTCTAAAATCTAGACTCACAGGAGAACAACCGTAAGGCGCCCGAGGCAGCAATAGACCCTTGGAGACAAGTCGGCTGGAGGCCGATGTTTTGAATCTCGACGCAATTTGAGTGTTCCATCGGCATTAGGAGGCCCTGAACGTTAAAATTAACTATCATTTTTCCGTCTGATTCGATAATCTAAACTCACAAGAGAACGACCATACGGTGCCCGAGGCAGCAACAGACCCTTGGAGGCAAGTCGGCTGGAGGACGATGTATTGAATCTCGACGCAATTTGAGTGTTCCAACGTCTTTACAAGGCCCTGAACGTTACAATTAACTATCATTTTTGCGTCGGATTCGAAAATCTAGCCTCACAGGAGAACGACCATAAGGTGCCCGAGGCAGCAATAGACCCTTGGAGACAAGTCGGCTGGAGGACGATGTATTGGATCGCGACGCAATTTGAGTGTTCCATCGTCATTACATAGCCCTGAACCTTACAATTAACTATTAGTTTCGCGTCGGATTCGAAAATCTACTAACAGGAGAAGTTCATACGGTGCTCGAGACAGCAATATACCCCTTGGAGACAAATCGGCTGGAGGACGATGTATTGAATCTCGACGCAATTTGAGTGTTCCATCGTCATTAGAAGGCCCTGAACGTTACAATTAACTATCATTTTTGCGTCGGATTCGAAAATCTAGACTCACAGGAGAACAACCATAAGGTGCCCGAGGCAGCAATAGGCCCTTGGTGACAAGTCGGCTGGAGGCCGATGTAATGAATCTCGACGCAATTTGAGTGTTCCATCGTCATTAGAAGGCCCTGAAAGTTACAATTAACTATGATTTAGGCGTCGGATTCGTAAATCTAGACTTACAAGAGAACGACCATAAGGTGCCCGAGGCAGCAATAGACCCTTGGAGACAAGTCGGCTGGAGGCCGATGTATTGGATCTCGACGCAATTTGAGTGTTCCATCGTCATTAGGAGGCCCTGAATGTTACAATTAACTATCAGTTTTTCGTCGGATTCGAAAATCTAGACTCACAGCAGACGAATCATTTGGTACCCGAGGCAGCAATATCCCATTGAAGACAAATCGGCTGGAGGACGATGTATTGAATGCCGACGCATTTTGAGTCTTCTATCGTCATTAGGAGGCGCTGAACGTTACAATTAACTATCATTTTGGCGTCGGATTCGTAAATCTAGACTTACAAGAGAACGACCATAAAGTGCCCGAGGCAGCATTAGACCCTTGGAGAGAAGTCGGTTGGAGGACGATGTATTGGTTCGCGACGCAAAATGAGTGTTCCATCGTCATTAGGAGGCCCTGAATGTTACAATTAACTATCATTTTTGCGTCGGATACGAAAATCTAGACTCACAGGAGAACGACCATAAGGTGCCCGAGGCAGCAATAGACCCTTGGAGACAAGTCGGCTGGAGGACGATGTATTGAATCTCGACGCAATTTGAGAGTTCCATCGTCATTAGGCGGCCCTGAACGTTACAATTAACTATCATTTTGGCGTCGGATTCGTAAATCTAGACTTACAAGAGAACGACCATAAAGTGCCCGAGGCAGCATTAGACCCTTGGAGACAAGTCGGCTGGAGGACGATGTATTGGATCGCGAAGCAATTTGAGTGTTCCATCGTCATTAGGAGGCCCTGAATGTTACAATTAACTATCAGTTTTTCGTCGGATTCGAAAATCTAGACTCACAGCAGACGAACCATTTGGCGCCCGAGGCAGCAATATCCCCTTTGAGACAAATCGGCTGGAGGAGGATGTATTGAATGCCGACGCAATTTGAGTCTTCTGTCGTCATTAGGAGGCGCTGAACGTTTCAATTCACTATCATTTTTGCGTCGGATTCGAAAATCTAGACTCACAGGAGAAGGACCATGTGGTGCCCGAGGCAGCGATATCCCCTTGGAGACAAGTCGGCTGGAGGTCGATGTATTGAATCTTGACGCAATTTGAGTGTTCCATCGTCATTACAAAGCCCTGAACCTTCAATTAACTATCAGTTTCGCGTCGGATTCGAAAATCTACTCACAGGAGAAGTTCATACGGTGCTCGAGACAGCAATATACCCCTTGGAGACAAATCGGCTGGAGGACGATGTATTGAATCTCGACGCAATTTGAGTCTTCTATCGTTATTAGGAGGCTCTGAACGTTACAATTCACTATCATTTTTGCGTCGGATTCGAAAATCTAGCCTCACTGGAGAAAGATCATATTGTGCCCGAGACAGCAATAACCCTTTGGAGACAAGTCAGGTGGAGGACGATGTATTGAATCTCGACGCAATTTGAGTGTTCCATCGTCATTAGAAGGCCCTGAACGTTACAATTAACTATGATTTTTGCGTCGGAATCGAAAATCTAGACTCACAGGGGAACGACCATACGGAGCCCGAGGCAGCTATTGACCCTTGGAGACAAGTCGGTTGGAGGACGATGTATTGGATCGCGACGCAAAATGAGTGTTCCATCGTCATTAGGAGGCCCTGAATGTTACAATTAACTATCAGTTTTTCGTCGGATTCGAAAATCTAGACTCACAGGAGAACGACCATAAGGTGCCCGAGGCAGCAATAGACCCTTGGAGACAAGTCGGCTGGAGGACGATGTATTGAATCTCGACGCAATTTGAGAGTTCCATCGTCATTAGGCGGCCCTGAACGTTACAATTAACTATCATTTTTGCGTCGGATACGAAAATCTAGACTCACAGGAGAACGACCATAAGGTGCCCGAGGCAGCAATAGACCCTTGGAGACAAGTCGGCTGGAGGCCGTTGTATTGGATCTCGACGCAATTTGAGTGTTCCATCGCCATTAGAAGTCCCTGAACGTTACAATTAACTATCATTTTTGCGTCGGATACGAAAATCTAGACTCACAGGAAAACGACCATAAGGTGCACGAGGCAGCAATAGACCCTTGGAGACAAGTCGGCTGGAGGACGATGTATTGAATCTCGACGCAATTTGAGAGTTCCATCGTCATTAGAAGGCCCTGAACGTTACAATTAACTATCATTTTTGCGTCGGATACGAAAATCTAGACTCACAGGAGAACGACCATAAGGTGCCCGAGGCAGCAATAGACCCTTGGAGACAAGTCGGCTGGAGGCCGATGTATTGGATCTCGACGCAATTTGAGTGTTCCATCGTCATTAGAAGGCCCTGAACGTTACAATTAACTATCATTTTTGCGTCGGATTCGAAAATCTAGACTCACAGGAGAACGACCATAAGGTGCCCGAGGCAGCAATAGACCCTTGGTGACAAGTCGGCTGGAGGCCGATGTATTGAATCTCGACGCAATTTGAGTGTTCCATCGTCATTAGAAGGCCCTGAACGTTACAATTAACTATCATTTTTGCGTCGGATACGAAAATCTAGACTCACAGGAGAACGACCATAAGGTGCCCGAGGCAGCAATAGACCCTTGGAGACAAGTCGGCTGGAGGACGATGTATTGAATCTCGACGCAATTTGAGAGTTCCATCGTCATTAGGCGGCCCTGAACTTTGCAATTAACTATCATTTTTGCGTCGGATACGAAAATCTAGACTCACAGGAGAACGACCATAAGGTGCCCGAGGCAGCAATAGACCCTTGGAGACAAGTCGGCTGGAGGACGATGTATTGAATCTCGACGCAATTTGAGAGTTCCATCGTCATTTATCGGCCCTGAACGTTACAATTAACTATCATTTTGGCGTCGGATTCGTAAATCTAGACTTACAAGAGAACGACCATATAGTGCCCGAGGCAGCATTAGACCCTTGGAGACAAGTCGGCTGGAGGACGATGTATTGGATCGCGACGCATTTTGAGTGTTCCATCGTCATTAGGAGGCCCTGAATGTTACAATTAACTATCAGTTTTTCGTCGGATTCGAAAATCTAGACTCACAGCAGACGAACCATTTGGTGCCCGAGGCAGCCTTATCCCCTTGGAGACAAATCGGCTGGAGGATGATGTATTGAATCCCGACGCAATTTGAGTCTTCTATCGTCATTAGGAGGCGCTGAACGTGACAATTCACTATCATCTTTGCGTCGGATTCGAAAATCTAGACTCACAGGAGAACGACCATAAGGTGCCCGAGGCAGCAATAGACCCTTGGAGACAAGTCGGCTGGAGGCCGATGTATTGGATCTCGACGCAATTTGAGTGTTCCATCGTCATTAGAAGGCCCTGAACGTTACAATTAACTATCATTTTTGCGTCGGATTCGAAAATCTAGACTCACAGGAGAACGACCATAAGGTGCCCGAGGCAGCAATAGACCCTTGGTGACAAGTCGGCTGGAGGCCGATGTATTGAATCTCGACGCAATTTGAGTGTTCCATCGTCATTAGAAGGCCCTGAACGTTACAATTAACTATCATTTTTGCGTCGGATACGAAAATCTAGACTCACAGGAGAACGACCATAAGGTGCCCGAGGCAGCAAAAGGCCCTTGGAGACAAGTCGGCTGGAGGACGATGTATTGAATCACGACGCAATTTGAGAGTTCCATCGTCATTAGGCGGCCCTGAACGTTACAATTAACTATCATTTTTGCGTCGGATACGAAAATCTAGACTCACAGGAGAACGACAATAAGGTGCCCGAGGCAGCAATAGACCCTTGGAGACAAGTCGGCTGGAGGACGATGTATTGAATCTCGACGCAATTTGAGAGTTCCATCGTCATTAGGCGGCCCTGAACGTTACAATTAACTATCATTTTTGCGTCGGATACGAAAATCTAGACTCACAGGAGAACGACCATAAGGTGCCCGAGGCAGCAATAGACCCTTGGAGACAAGTCGGCTGGAGCACGATGTATTGGATCGCGACGCAATTTGAGTGTTCCATCGTCATTAGGAGGCCCTGAATGTTACAATTAACTATCAGTTTTTCGTCGGATTCGAAAATCTAGACTCACAGCAGACGAACCATTTGGTGCCCGAGGCAGCCTTATCCCCTTGGAGACAAATCGGCTGGAGGACGATGTATTGAATCCCGACGCAATTTGAGTCTTCTATCGTCATTAGGAGGCGCTGAACGTGACAATTCACTATCATCTTTGCGTCGGATTCGAAAATCTAGACTCACAGGAGAACGACCATAAGGTGCCCGAGGCAGCAATAGACCCTTGGAGACAAGTCGGCTGGAGGCCGATGTATTGGATCTCGACGCAATTTGAGTGTTCCATCGTCATTAGAAGGCCCTGAACGTTACAATTAACTATCATTTTTGCGTCGGATTCGAAAATCTAGACTCACAGGAGAACGACCATAAGGTGCCCGAGGCAGCAATAGACCCTTGGTGACAAGTCGGCTGGAGGCCGATGTATTGAATCTCGACGCAATTTGAGTGTTCCATCGTCATTAGAAGGCCCTGAACGTTACAATTAACTATCATTTTTGCGTCGGATACGAAAATCTAGACTCACAGGAGAACGACCATAAGGTGCCCGAGGCAGCAATAGACCCTTGGAGACAAGTCGGCTGGAGGCCGATGTATTGAATCTCGACGCAATTTGAGTGTTCCATCGTCATTAGGCGGCCCTGAACGTTACAATTAACTATCATTTTTGCGTCGGATACGAAAATCTAGACTCACAGGAGAACGACCATAAGGTGCCCGAGGCAGCAATAGACCCTTGGAGACAAGTCGGCTGGAGCACGATGT
The DNA here is from genome assembly GCF_023864345.2 of Schistocerca serialis cubense. Classification (NCBI taxonomy): domain Eukaryota; kingdom Metazoa; phylum Arthropoda; class Insecta; order Orthoptera; family Acrididae; genus Schistocerca; species Schistocerca serialis. Next base: position 5,728,774 of record NC_064647.1, read on the forward strand.
ATTGGATCGCGACGCAATTTGAGTGTTCCATCGTCATTAGGAGGCCCTGAATGTTACAATTAACTATCAGTTTTTCGTCGGATTCGAAAATCTAGACTCACAGCAGACGAACCATTTGGTGCCCGAGGCAGCCTTATCCCCTTGGAGACAAATCGGCTGGAGGACGATGTATTGAATCCCGACGCAATTTGAGTCTTCTATCGTCATTAGGAGGCGCTGAACGTGACAATTCACTATCATTTTTGCGTCGGATTCGAAAATCTAGACTCACAGGAGAACGACCATAAGGTGCCCGAGGCAGCAATAGACCCATGGAGACAAGTCGGCTGGAGGCCGATGTATTGAATCTCGACGCAATTTGAGTGTTCCATCGGCATTAGGAGGCCCTGAACGTTAAAATTAACTATCATTCTTGCGTCGGATTCGATAATCTAAACTCACAGGAGAACGACCATAAGGTGCCCGAGGCAGCAACAGACCCTTGGAGACAAGTCGGCTGGAGGCCGATGTATTGAATCTCGACGCAATTTGGGTGTTCCATCGGCATTAGGAGGCCCTGAACGTTACAATTAACTATCATTTTTGCGTCAGATTCGAAAATCTAGACTCACAGGAGAACGACCATAAGGTGGCCGAGGCAGCAATAGACCCTTGGAGACAAGTCGGCTGGAGGACGATGTATTGGATCGCGACGCAATTTGAGTCTTCTATCGTCATTAGGAGGCGCTGAACGTTACAATTCACTATCATTTTTGCGTCTGATTCGAAAATCTAGACTCACAGGAGAAGGACCATGTGGTGCCCGAGGCAGCGATATCCCCTTGGAGACAAGTCGGCTGGTGGCCGATGTATTGAATCTCGACGCAATTTGAGTGTTCCATCGTCATTAGAAGGCCCTGTACGTTACAATTAACTATCATTTTTGCGTCGGATACGAAAATCTAGACACACAGGAGAACGACCATAAGGTGCCCGAGGCAGTAGACCCTTGGAGACAAGTAGGCTGGAGGCCGATGTATTGAATCTCGACGCAATTCACTATCGTCATTACAAGGCCCTGAACATTACAATTAACTATCAGTTTCGCGTCGGATTCGAAAATCTACTCACAGGAGAAGTTCATACGGTGCTCGAGACAGCAATATACCCCTAGGAGACAAATCGGCTGGAGGACGATGTATTGAATCTCGACGCAATTTGAGTCTTCTATCGTCATTAGGAGGCGCTGAACGTTACAATTCACTATCATTTTTGCGTCGGATTCGAAAATCTAGGCTCACAGGAGAAAGATCATATTGTGCCCGAGACAGCAAATCCCCTTGGAGACAAGTCGGCTGGAGGACGATGTATTGAATCTCGACGCAATTTGAGTGTTCCATCGTTATTAGAAGGCCCTGAACGTTACAATTAACTTTGATTTTTGCGTCGGATTCGAAAATCTAGACTCACAGGAGAACGACCATAAGGTGCCCGAAGCACCAATAGACCCTTGGATACAAGTCGGCTGGAGGCTGATGTATTGAATCTCGACGCAATTTGAGTGTTCCATCGGCATTAGGAGGCTCTGAACTTTAAAATTAACTATGATTTTTGCGTCGGATACGATAATCTAAACTCACAGGAGAACGACCATACGGTGCCCGAGGCAGCAACAGACCCTTGGAGACAAGTCGGATGGAGGACGATGTATTTAATCTCGACGCAATTTGAGTGTTCCATCGTCATTACAAGGCCCTGAACGTTACAATTAACTATCATTTTTGCGTCGGATTCGAAAATCTAGACTCACAGCAGACGAACCATTTGGTGCCCGAGGCAGCAATATCCCCTTGGAGACAAATCGGCTGGAGGACGATGTATTGAATCGCGACGCAATTTGAGTCTTCTATTGTCATTAGGAGGCGCTGAACGTTACAATTCACTATCATTTTTGCGTCGGATTCGAAAATCTAGACTCACAGGAGAAGGATCATATTGTACCGGAGACAGCAATATCCCCTTGGAGACAAGTCGGCTGGAGGACGATCTATTGAATCTCGACGCAATTTGAGTGTTCCATCGTCATTAGAAGGCCCTGAACGTTACAATTAACTATCATTTTTGCGTCGGATTCGAAAATCTAGACTCACAGGAGAACGACCATAAGGTGGCCGCGGCAGCAATTGACCCTTGGAGACAAGTCGGCTGGAGGACGATGTATTGAATCTCGACGCAATTTGAGTCTTCTATCGTCATTAAGAGGCGCTGAACGTTTCAATTCACTATCATTTTTGCGTCGGATTCGAAAATCTAGACTCACAGGAGAAGGACCATGTGGTGCCCGAGGCAGCGATATCCCCTTGGAGACAAGTCGGCTGGAGGCCGATGTATTGAATCTCGACGCAATTTGAGTGTTCCATCGTCATTAGAAGGCCCTGAACGTTACAATTAACTATCATTTTTGCGTCGGATACGAAAATCTAGACACACAGGAGAACGACCATAAGGTGCCCGAGGCAGCAATAGACCCTTGGAGACAAGTCGGCTGGAGGACGATGTATTGAATCTCGACGCAATTTGAGAGTTCCATCGTCATTAGGCGGCCCTGAACGTTACAATTAACTATCATTTTGGCGTCGGATTCGTAAATCTAGACTTGCAAGAGAACGACCATATAGTGCCTGAGGCAGCATTAGACCCTTGGAGACAAGTCGGCTGGAGGACGATGTATTGGATCGCGACGCAATTTGAGTGTTCCATCGTCATTAGGAGGCCCTGAATGTTACAATTAACTATCAGTTTTTCGTCGGATTCGAAAATCTAGACTCACAGCAGACGAACCATTTGGTGCCCGAGGCAGTAATATCCCCTTGGAGACAAATCGGCTGGAGGAGGATGTATTGAATCCCGACGCAATTTGAGTCTTCTATCGTCATTAGGAGGCGCTGAACGTTACAATTCACTATCATTTTTGCGTCGGATTCGAAAATCTAGACTCACAGGAGAACGACCATAAGGTGCCCGAGGCAGCAATAGACCCTTGGAGACAAGTCGGCTGGAGGCCGATGTATTGAATCTCGACGCAATTTGAGTGTCCCATCGGCATTAGGAGGCCCTGAACGTTAAAATTAACTATCATTCTTGCGTCGGATTCGATAATCTAAACTCACAGGAGAACGACCATAAGGTGCCCGAGGCAGCAACAGACCCTTGGAGACAAGTCGGCTGGAGGCCGATGTATTGAATCTCGACGCAATTTGAGTGTTCCATCGGCATTAGGAGGCCCTGAACATTACAATTAACTATCATTTTTGCGTCGGATTCGAAAATCTAGAAACACAGGAGAACGACCATAAGGTGGCCGAAGCAGCAATAGACCCTTGGAGACAAGTCGGCTGGAGGACGATGTATTGGATCGCGACGCAATTTGAGTCTTCTATCGTCATTAGGAGGCGCTGAACGTTACAATTAACTATCATTTTTGCGTCGGATTCGAAAATCTAGACTCACAGGAGAAGGACCATGTGGTGCCCGAGGCAGCGATATCCCGTTGGAGACAAGTCGGCTGGTGGCCGATGTATTGAATCTCGACGCAATTTGAGTGTTCCATCGTCATTAGAAGGCCCTGAACGTTACAATTAACTATCATTTTTGCGTCGGATACGAAAATCTAGACACACAGGAGAACGACCATAAGGTGCCCGAGGCAGTAGACCCTTGGAGACAAGTAGGCTGGAGGCCGATGTATTGAATCTCGACGCAATTCACTATCGTCATTACCAGGCCCTGAACCTTACAATTAACTATCAGTTTTTCGTCGGATTCGAAAATCTAGACTCACAGCAGACGAACCATTTGGTGCCCGAGGCAGCAATATCCCCTTGGAGACAAATCGGCTGGAGGACGATGTATTGAATCGCGACGCAATTTGAGTCTTCTATTGTCATTAGGAGGCGCTGAACGTTACAATTCACTATCATTTTTGCGTCGGATTCGAAAATCTAGACTCACAGGAGAAGGATCATATTGTACCCGAGACAGCAATATCCCCTTGGAGACAAGTCGGCTGTAGGACGATGTATTGAATCTCGACGCAATTTGAGTGTTCCATCGTCATTAGAAGGCCCTGAACGTTACAATTAACTATCATTTTTGCGTCGGATTCGAAAATCTAGACTCACAGGAGAACGACCATAAGATGGCCGAGGCAGGAATAGACCCTTGGAGACAAGTCGGCTGGAGGACGATGTATTGGATCGCGACGCAATTTGAGTCTTCTATCGTCATTAGGAGGCGCTGAACGTTACAATTCACTATCATTTTTGCGTCGGATTCGAAAATCTAGACTCACAGGAGAAGGACCATGTGGTGCCCGAGGCAGCGATATCCCCTTGGAGACAAGTCGGCTGGAGGCCGATGTATTGAATCTCGACGCAATTTGAGTGTTCCATCGTCATTAGAAGGCCCTGAACGTTACAATTAACTATCATTTTTGCGTCGGATACGAAAATCTAGACACACAGGAGAACGACCATAAGGTGCCCGAGGCAGCAATAGACCCTTGGAGACAAGTCGGCTGGAGGACGATGGATTGAATCTCGACGCAATTTGAGAGTTCCATCGTCATTAGGCGGCCCTGAACGTTACAATTAACTATCATTTTTGCGTCGGATACGAAAATCTAGACTCACAGGAGAACGACCATAAGGTGCCCGAGGCAGCAATAGACCCTTGGAGACAAGTCGGCTGGAGGACGATGTATTGGATCGCGACGCAATTTGAGTCTTCTATCGTCATTAGGAGGCGCTGAACGTTACAATTCACTATCATTTTTGCGTCGGATTCGAAAATCTAGACTCACAGGAGAAGGACCATGTGGTGCCCGAGGCAGCGATATCCCGTTGGAGACAAGTCGGCTGGTGGCCGATGTATTGAATCTCGACGCAATTTGAGTGTTCCATCGTCATTAGAAGGCCCTGAACGTTACAATTAACTATCATTTTTGCGTCGGATACGAAAATCTAGACACACAGGAGAACGACCATAAGGTGCCCGAGGCAGTAGACCCTTGGAGACAAGTAGGCTGGAGGCCGATGTATTGAATCTCGACGCAATTCACTATCGTCATTACCAGGCCCTGAACCTTACAATTAACTATCAGTTTTTCGTCGGATTCGAAAATCTAGACTCACAGCAGACGAACCATTTGGTGCCCGAGGCAGCAATATCCCCTTGGAGACAAATCGGCTGGAGGACGATGTATTGAATCGCGACGCAATTTGAGTCTTCTATTGTCATTAGGAGGCGCTGAACGTTACAATTCACTATCATTTTTGCGTCGGATTCGAAAATCTAGACTCACAGGAGAAGGATCATATTGTACCCGAGACAGCAATATCCCCTTGGAGACAAGTCGGCTGTAGGACGATGTATTGAATCTCGACGCAATTTGAGTGTTCCATCGTCATTAGAAGGCCCTGAACGTTACAATTAACTATCATTTTTGCGTCGGATTCGAAAATCTAGACTCACAGGAGAACGACCATAAGGTGGCCGAGGCAGGAATAGACCCTTGGAGACAAGTCGGCTGGAGGACGATGTATTGGATCGCGACGCAATTTGAGTCTTCTATCGTCATTAGGAGGCGCTGAACGTTACAATTCACTATCATTTTTGCGTCGGATTCGAAAATCTAGACTCACAGGAGAAGGACCATATGGTGCCCGAGGCAGCGATATCCCCTTGGAGACAAGTCGGCTGGAGGCCGATGTATTGAATCTCGACGCAATTTGAGTGTTCCATCGTCATTAGAAGGCCCTGAACGTTACAATTAACTATCATTTTTGCGTCGGATACGAAAATCTAGACACACAGGAGAACGACCATAAGGTGCCCGAGGCAGCAATAGACCCTTGGAGACAAGTCGGCTGGAGGACGATGGATTGAATCTCGACGCAATTTGAGAGTTCCATCGTCATTAGGCGGCCCTGAACGTTACAATTAACTATCATTTTGGCGTCGGATTCGTAAATCTAGACTCACAGCAGACGAACCATTTAGTGCCCGAGGCAGCAATATCCCCTTGGAGACAAATCGGCTGGAGGACGATGTATTGAATCTCGACGCAATTGGAGTCTTCTATCGGTATTAGGATTCGCTGAACGTTACAATTCACTATCATTTTTGCGTCGGATTCGAAAATCTAGGCTCACAGGAGAAAGATCATATTGTGCCCGAGACAGCAATATCCCCTTGGAGACAAGTCGGCTGGAGGACGATGTATTGAATCTCGACGCAATTTGAGTGTTCCATCGTCATTAGAAGGCCCTGAACGTTACAATTAACTATGATTTTTGCGTCGGATTCGAAAATCTAGACTCACAGGAGAACGACCATAAGGTGCCCGAAGCAACAATAGACCCTTGGATACAAGTCGGCTGGAGGCTGATGTATTGAATCTCGACGCAATTTGAGTGTTCCATCGGCATTAGGAGGCCCTGAACGTTAAAATTAACTATGATTTTTGCGTCGGATTCGATAATCTAAACTCACAGGAGAACGCCCATACGGTGCCCGAGGCAGCAACAGACCCTTGGAGACAAGTCGGCTGGAGGACGATGTATTTAATCTCGACGCAATTTGAGTGTTCCATCGTCATTACAAGGCCCTGAACGTTACAATTAACTATCATTTTTGCGTCGGATTCGTTAATCTAATTTCACAGGAGAACGAACATAAGGTGCCCGAGGCAGCAATAGACCCTTGAAGACAAGTCGGCTGGAGGCCGATGTATTGAATCTCGACGCAATTTGAGAGCTCCATCATCATTAGGCGGTCCTGAACGTTACAATTAACTATCATTTTGGCGTCGGATTCGATAATCTAAACTCACAGGGGAACGACTATAAAGTGCCCGCGGCAGCATTAGACCCTTGGAGACAAGTCGGCTGGAGGACGATGTATTGGATCGCGACGCAATTTGAGTGTTCCATCGTCATTAGGAGGCCCTGAATGTTACAATTAACTATCAGTTTTTCGTCGGATTCGAAAAACTAAACTCACAGGAGAACGACCATAAGGTGCCCGAGGCAGCAATAGACCGTTGGAGACAAGTCGGCTGGAGGCCGATGTATTGAATCTCGACGCAATTTGAGTGTTCCATCGTCATTACAAGGCCCTGAACCTTACAATTAACTATCAGTTTCGCGTCGGATTCGAAAATCTACTCACAGGAGAAGTTCATACGGTGCTCGAGACAGCAATATACCCCTTGGAGACAAATCGGCTGGAGGACGATGTATTGAATCTCGACGCAATTTGAGTCTTCTATCGTCATTAGGAGGCGCTGAACGTTACAATTCACTATCATTTTTGCGTCGGATTCGAAAATCTAGACTCACAGGAGAAGGATCATATTGTACCCGAGACAGCAATATCCCCTTGGAGACAAGTCGGCTGTAGGACGATGTATTGAATCTCGACGCAGTTTGAGTGTTCCATCGTCATTAGAAGGCCCTGAACGTTACAATTAACTATCATTTTTGCGTCGGATTCGAAAATCTAGACTCACAGGAGAACGACCATAAGGTGCCCGAGGCAGGAATAGACCCTTGGAGACAAGTCGGCTGGAGGACGATGTATTGGATCGCGACGCAATTTGAGTCTTCTATCGTCATTAGGAGGCGCTGAACGTTACAATTCACTATCATTTTTGCGTCGGATTCGAAAATCTAGACTCACAGGAGAAGGACCATGTGGTGCCCGAGGCAGCGATATCCCCTTGGAGACAAGTCGGCTGGAGGCCGATGTATTGAATCTCGACGCAATTTGAGTGTTCCATCGTCATTAGAAGGCCCTGAACGTTACAATTAACTATCATTTTGGCGTCGGATACGAAAATCTAGACACACAGGAGAACGACCATAAGGTGCCCGAGGCAGCAATAGACCCTTGGAGACAAGTCGGCTGGAGGACGATGTATTGAATCTCGACGCAATTTGAGAGTTCCATCGTCATTAGTCGGCCATGAACGTTACAATTAACTATCATATTGGCGTCGGATTCGTAAATCTAGACTCACAGCAGACGAACCATTTGGTGCCCGAGGCAGCAATATCCCCTTGGAGACAAATCGGCTGGAGGACGATGTATTGAATCTCGACGCAATTGGAGTCTTCTATCGGTATTAGGATTCGCTGAACGTTACAATTCACTATCATTTTTGCGTCGGATTCGAAAATCTAGGCTCACAGGAGAAAGATCATATTGTGCCCGAGACAGCAATATCCCCTTGGAGACAAGTCGGCTGGAGGACGATGTATTGAATCTCGACGCAATTTGAGTGTTCCATCGTCATTAGAAGGCCCTGAACGTTACAATTAACTATGATTTTTGCGTCGGATTCGAAAATCTAGACTCACAGGAGAACGACCATAAGGTGCCCGAAGCAACAATAGACCCTTGGATACAAGTCGGCTGGAGGCTGATGTATTGAATCTCGACGCAATTTGAGTGTTCCATCGGCATTAGGAGGCCCTGAACGTTAAAATTTACTATGATTTTTGCGTCGGATTCGATAATCTAAACTCACAGGAGAACGCCCATACGGTGCCCGAGGCAGCAACAGACCCTTGGAGACAAGTCGGCTGGAGGACGATGTATTTAATCTCGACGCAGTTTGAGTGTTCCATCGTCATTACAAGGCCCTGAACGTTACAATTAACTATCATTTTTGCGTCGGATTCGTTAATCTAATTTCACAGGAGAACGAACATAAGGTGCCCGAGGCAGCAATAGACCCTTGGAGACAAGTCGGCTGGAGGCCGATGTATTGAATCTCGACGCAATTTGAGAGCTCCATCATCATTAGGCGGTCCTGAACGTTACAATTAACTATCATTTTGGCGTCGGATTCGATAATCTAAACTCACAGGGGAACGACCATAAAGTGCCCGCGGCAGCATTAGACCCTTGGAGACAAGTCGGCTGGAGGACGATGTATTGGATCGCGACGCAATTTGAGTGTTCCATCGTCATTAGGAGGCCCTGAATGTTACAATTAACTATCAGTTTTTCGTCGGATTCGAAAATCTAAACTCACAGGAGAACGACCATAAGGTGCCCGAGGCAGCAATAGACCGTTGGAGACAAGTCGGCTGGAGGCCGATGTATTGAATCTCGACGCAATTTGAGTGTTCCATCGTCATTACAAGGCCCTGAACCTTACAATTAACTATCAGTTTCGCGTCGGATTCGAAATCTACTCACAGGAGAAGTTCATACGGTGCTCGAGACAGCAATATACCCCTTGGAGACAAATCGACTGGAGGACGATGTATTGAATCTCGACGCAATTTGAGTGTTCCATCGTCATTACAAGGCCCTGAACGTTACAATTAACTATCATTTTTGCGTCGGATTCGAAAATCTAGACTCACAGGAGAACGACCATAAGGTGCCCGAGGCAGCAATAGACCCTTGGAGACAAGTCGGCTGGAGGACGATGTATTGGATCGCGACGCAATTTGAGTCTTCTATCGTCATTAGAAGGCGCTGAACGTTACAATTCACTATCATTTTTGCGTCGGATTCGAAAATCTAGACTCACAGGAGAAGGACCATGTGGTGCCCGAGGCAGCGATATCCCCTTGGAGACAAGTCGGCTGGAGACCGATGTATTGAATCTCGACGCAATTTGAGTGATCCATTGTCATTACAAAGCCCTGAACTTTACAATTAACTATCAGTTTCGCGTCGGATTCGAAAATCTACTCACAGGAGAAGTTCATACGGTGCTCGAGACAGCAATATACCCCTTGAAGACAAATCGGCTGGAGGACGATGTATTGAATCTCGACGCAATTTGAGTCTTCTATCGTCATTAGGAGGCGCTGAACGTTACAATTCACTATCATTTTTGCGTCGGATTCGAAAATCTAGGCTTACCGGAGAAAGATCATATTGTGCCCGAGACAGCAATATCCCCTTGGAGACAAGTCGGCTGGAGGCCGATGTATTGAATCTCGACGCAATTTGAGTGTTCCATCGTCATTAGAAGGCCCTGAACGTTACAATTAACTATGATTTTTGCGTCGGATTCGAAAATCTAGACTCACAGGGGAACGACCATACGGTGCCCGAGGCAGCTATTGACCCTCGGAGACAAGTCGGTTGGAGGACGATGTATTGGATCGCGACGCAAAATGAGTGTTCCATCGTCATTAGGAGGCCCTGAATGTTACAAATAACTATCAGTTTTTCGTCGCATTCGAAAATCTAAACTCACAGGAAAACGACCATAAGGTGCCCGAGGCAGCAATAGACCGTTGGAGACAAGTCGGCTGGAGGCCGATGTATTGAATCTCGACGCAATTTGAGTGTTCCATCGTCATTACAAGGCCCTGAACCTTACAATTCACTTTCATTTTTGCGTCGGATTCGAAAATCTAGGCTCACAGGAGAAAGATCATATTGTGCCCAAGACAGCAATATCCCCTTGGAGACAAGTCGGCTGGAGGACGATGTATTGAATCTCGACGCAATTTGAGTCTTCTATCGTCATTAGGAGGCGCTGAACGTTACAATTCACTATCATTTTTGCGTCGGATTCGAAAATCTAGACTCACAGGAGAAAGACCATATTGTGCCCGAGACAGCAATATCCCCTTGGAGGCAAGTCGGCTGGAAGCCGATGTATTGAATCTCGACGCAATTTGAGTGTTCCATCGTCATTAGAAGGCCCTGAACGTTACAATTAACTATTATTTTTGCGTCGGATTCGAAAATCTAGACTCACAGGAGAACGACCATAAGGTGCCCGAGGCAGCAATGGACCCTTCGAGACAAGTCGGCTGGAGGCCGATGTATTGGATCTCGACGCAATTTGAGTGTTCCATCGTCATTAGAAGGCCCTCAACGTTACAATTAACTATCATTTTTGCGTCGGATTCGAAAATCTAGACTCACAGGAGAATGACCATAAGGTGCCCGAGGCAGCAATAGACCCTTGGTGACAAGTCGGCTGGAGGCCGATGTATTGAATCTCGACGCAATTTGAGTCTTCTATCGTCTTTAGGAGGCGCTGATCGTTACAATTCACTATCATTTTTGCGTCGGATTCTAAAATCTAGACTCACAGGAGAACGACCATAAGGTGCCCGAGGCAGCAATAGACCCTTGGAGACAAGTCGGCTGGAGGCCGATGTATTGAATCTCGACGCAATTTGAGTGTTCCATGGTCATTACAAGGCCCTGAAACTTACAATTAACTATCAGTTTCGCATCGGATCCGAAAATCTACTCACAGGAGAAGTTCATACGGTGCTCGAGACAGCAATAGACCGTTGGAGACAAGTCGGCTGGAGGCCGATGTATTGAATCTCGACGCAATTTGAGTGTTCCATCGTCATTACAAGGCCCTGAACCTTACAATTAACTATCAGTTTCGCGTCGGATTCGAAAATCTACTCACAGGAGAAGTTCATACGGTGCTCGAGACAGCAATATACCCCTTGGAGACAAATCGGCTGGAGGACGATGTATTGAATCTCGACGCAATTTGAGTGTTCCATCGTCATTACAAGGCCCTGAACGTTACAATTAACTATCATTTTTGCGTCGGATTCGAAAATCTAGACTCACAGGAGAACGACCATAAGGTGCCCGAGGCAGCAATAGACCCTTGGAGACAAGTCGGCTGGAGGACGATGTATTGGATCGCGACGCAATTTGTGTCTTCTATCGTCATTAGAAGGCGCTGAACGTTACAATTCACTATCATTTTTGCGTCGGATTCGAAAATCTAGACTCACAGGAGAAGGACCATGTGGTGCCCGAGGCAGCGATATCCCCTTGGAGACAAGTCGGCTGGAGACCGATGTATTGAATCTCGACGCAATTTGAGTGATCCATTGTCATTACAAAGCCCTGAACTTTACAATTAACTATCAGTTTCGCGTCGGATTCGAAAATCTACTCACAGGAGAAGTTCATACGGTGCTCGAGACAGCAATATACCCCTTGGAGACAAATCGGCTGGAGGACGATGTATTGAATCTCGACGCAATTTGAGTCTTCTATCGTCATTAGGAGGCGCTGAACGTTTCAATTCACTATCATTTTTGCGTCGGATTCGAAAATCTAGGCTTACCGGAGAAAGATCATATTGTGCCCGAGACAGCAATATCCCCTTGGAGACAAGTCGGCTGGAGGCCGATGTATTGAATCTCGACGCAATTTGAGTGTTCCATCGTCATTAGAAGGCCCTGAACGTTACAATTAACTATGATTTTTGCGTCGGATTCGAAAATCTAGACTCACAGGGGAACGACCATACGGTGCCCGAGGCAGCTATTGACCCTCGGAGACAAGTCGGTTGGAGGACGATGTATTGGATCGCGACGCAAAATGAGTGTTCCATCGTCATTAGGAGGCCCTGAATGTTACAAATAACTATCAGTTTTTCGTCGCATTCGAAAATCTAAACTCACAGGAAAACGACCATAAGGTGCCCGAGGCAGCAATAGACCGTTGGAGACAGGTCGGCTGGAGGCCGATGTATTGAATCTCGACGCAATTTGAGTGTTCCATCGTCATTACAAGGCCCTGAACCTTACAATTCACTTTCATTTTTGCGTCGGATTCGAAAATCTAGGCTCACAGGAGAAAGATCATATTGTGCCCAAGACAGCAATATCCCCTTGGAGACAAGTCGGCTGGAGGACGATGTATTGAATCTCGACGCAATTTGAGTCTTCTATCGTCATTAGGAGGCGCTGAACGTTACAATTCACTATCATTTTTGCGTCGGATTCGAAAATCTAGACTCACAGGAGAAAGACCATATTGTGCCCGAGACAGCAATATCCCCTTGGAGGCAAGTCGGCTGGAAGCCGATGTATTGAATCTCGACGCAATTTGAGTGTTCCATCGTCATTAGAAGGCCCTGAACGTTACAATTAACTATCATTTTTGCGTCGGATTCGAAAATCTAGACTCACAGGAGAACGACCATAAGGTGCCCGAGGCAGCAATGGACCCTTCGAGACAAGTCGGCTGGAGGCCGATGTATTGGATCTCGACGCAATTTGAGTGTTCCATCGTCATTAGAAGGCCCTCAACGTTACAATTAACTATCATTTTTGCGTCGGATTCGAAAATCTAGACTCACAGGAGAATGACCATAAGGTGCCCGAGGCAGCAATAGACCCTTGGTGACAAGTCGGCTGGAGGCCGATGTATTGAATCTCGACGCAATTTGAGTGTTCCATCGTCATTAGAAGGCCCTGAACGTTACAATTAACTATCATTTTTGCGTCGGATACGAAAATCTAGACTCACAGGAGAACGACCATAAGGTGCCCGAGGCAGCAATAGACCCTTGGAGACAAGTCGGCTGGAGGACGATGTATTGAATCTCGACGCAATTTGAGGGTTCCATCGTCATTAGAAGGCCCTGAACGTTACTATTAACTATCATTTTTGCGTCGGATACGAAAATCTAGACACACAGGAGAACGACCATAAGGTGCCCGAGGCAGCAATAGACCCTTGGAGACAAGTCGGCTGGAGGACGATGTATTGAATCTCGACGCAATTTGAGAGTTCCAACGTCATTAGGCGTCCCTGAACGTTACAATTAACTATCAGTTTTTCGTCGGATTCGAAAATCTAGACTCACAGCGGACGAACCATTTGGTGCCTGAGGCAGCAATATCCCCTTGGAGACAAATCGGCTGGAGGACGATGTATTGAATCCCGACGCAATTTGAGTCTTCTATCGTCATTAGGAGGCGCTGAACATGACAATTCACTATCATTTTTGTGTCGGATTCGAAAATCTAGACTCACAGGAGAACGATCATAAGGTGCCCGAGGCAGAAATAGACCCTTGGAGACAAGTCGGCTGGAGGCCGATGTATTGAATCTCGACGCAATTTGAGTGTTCCATCGGCATTAATAGGCCCTGAACGTTAAAATTAACTATCATTCTTGCGTCGGATTCGATAATCTAAACTCACAGGAGAACGACCATAAGGTGCCCGAGGCAGCAATAGACCCTTAGAGACAAGTCGGCTGGAGGCCCATGTATTGAATCTCGACGCAATTTGAGTGTTCCATCGGCATTAGGAGGCCCTGAACGTTACAATTAACTATCATTTTTGCGTCGGATTCGAAAATCTAGACTCACAGGAGAACGACCATAAGGTGGCCGAGGCAGCAATAGACCCTTGGAGACAAGTCGGCTGGAGGACGATGTATTGGATCGCGACGCAATTTGAGTCGCCTATCGTCATTAGGAGGCGCTGAACGTTACAATTCACTATCATTTTTGCGTCGGATTCGAAAATCTAGACTCACAGGAGAAGGACCATGTGGTGCCCGAGGCAGCGATATCCCCTTGGAGACAAGTCGGCTGGAGGCCGATGTATTGAATCTCGACGCAATTTGAGTGTTCCATCGTCATTAGAAGGCCCTGAACGTTACAATTGACTATCATTTTTGCGTCGGATACGAAAATCTAGACACACCGGAGAACGACCATAAGGTGCCCGAGGCAGCAATAGACCCTTGGAGACAAGTCGGCTGGAAGCCGATGTATTGAATCTCGACGCAATTTAAGTGTTCCATCGTCATTACAAGGCCCTGAACCTTACAATTAACTATCAGTTTCGCGTCGGATTCGAAAATCTACTCACAGGAGAAGTTCATACAGTGCTCTAGACAGCAATATACCCCTTGGAGACAAATCGGCTGGAGGACGATGTATTGAATCTCGACGCAATTTGAGTCTTCTATAGTCATTAGGAGGCGCTGAACGTTACAATTCACTATCATTTTTGCCTCGGATTCGAAAATCTAGGCTCACAGGAGAAAGATCATATTGTGCCCGAGACAACAATATCTCCTTGGAGACAAGTCGGCTGGAGGATGATGTATTTAATCTCGACGCAATTTGAGTGTTCCATCGTCATTACAAGGCCCTGAACGTTACAATTAACTATCATTTCTGCGTCGGATTCGAAAATCTAGACTCACAGCAGACGAACCATTTGGTGCCCGAGGCAGCAATATCCCCTTGGAGACAAATCGGCTGGAGGACGATGTATTGAATCCCGACGCAATTTGCGTCTTCTATTGTCATTAGGAGGCGCTGAACGTTACAATTCACTATCATTTTTGCGTCGGATTTGAAAATCTAGACTCACAGGAGAAGGATCATATTGTACCCGAGACAGCAATATCCCCTTGGAGACAAGTCGGCTGGAGGACGACGTATTGAATCTCGACGCAGTTTGAGTGTTCCATCGTCATTAGAAGGCCCTGAACGTTACAATTAACTATCATTTTTGCGTCGGATTCGAAAATCTAGACTCACAGGAGAACGACCATAAGGTGGCCGAGGCAGCAATAGACCCTTGGAGACAAGTCGGCTGGAGGACGATGTATTGGATCGCGACGCAATTTGAGTCTTCTATCGTCATTAGGAGGCGCTGAACGTTACAATTCACTATCATTTTTGCGTCGGATTCGAAAATCTAGACTCACAGGAGAAGGACCATGTGGTGCCCGAGGCAGCGATATCCCCTTGGAGACAAGTCGGCTGGAGGCCGATGTATTGAATCTCGACGCAATTTGAGTGTTCCATCGTCATTACAAGGCCCTGAACCTTACAATTAACTATCAGTTTCGCGTCGGATTCGAAAATCTACTCACAGGAGAAGTTCATACGGTGCTCGAGACAGCAATATACCCCTTGGAGACAAATCGACTGGAGGACGATGTATTGAATCTCGACGCAATTTGAGTGTTCCATCGTCATTACAAGGCCCTGAACGTTACAATTAACTATCATTTTTGCGTCGGATTCGAAAATCTAGACTCACAGGAGAACGACCATATAGTGCCCGAGGCAACATTAGACCCTTGGAGACAAGTCGGCTGGAGGACGATGTATTGGATCGCGACGCAATTTGAGTGTTCCATCGTCATTAGGAGGCCCTGAATGTTACAATTAACTATCATTTTTGCGTCGGATACGAAAATCTAGACACACAGGAGAACGACCATAAGGTGCCCGAGGCAGCAATAGACCCTTGGAGACAAGTCGGCTGGAGGACGATGTATTGAATCTCGACGCAATTTGAGAGTTCCATCGTCATTAGGCGGCCCTGAACGTTACAATTAACTATCATTTTGGCGTCGGATTCGTAAATCTAGACTCACAGCAGACGAACCATTTAGTGCCCGAGGCAGCAATATCCCCTTGGAGACAAATCGGCTGGAGGACGATGTATTGAATCTCGACGCAATTGGAGTCTTCTATCGGTATTAGGATTCGCTGAACGTTACAATTCACTATCATTTTTGCGTCGGATTCGAAAATCTAGGCTCACAGGAGAAAGATCATATTGTGCCCGAGACAGCAATATCCCCTTGGAGACAAGCCGGCTGGAGGACGATGTATTGAATCTCGACGCAATTTGAGTGTTCCATCGTCATTAGAAGGCCCTGAACGTTACAATTAACTATGATTTTTGCGTCGGATTCGAAAATCTAGACTCACAGGCGAACGACCATAAGGTGCCCGAAGCAACAATAGACCCTTGGATACAAGTCGGCTGGAGGCTGATGTATTGAATCTCGACGCAATTTGAGTGTTCCATCGGCATTAGGAGGCCCTGAACGTTAAAATTAACTATGATTTTTGCGTCGGATTCGATAATCTAAACTCACAGGATAACGCCCATACGGTGCCCGAGGCAGCAACAGACCCTTGGAGACAAGTCGGCTGGAGGACGATGTATTTAATCTCGACGCAATTTGAGTGTTCCATCGTCATTACAAGGCCCTGAACGTTACAATTAACTATCATTTTTGCGTCGGATTCGTTAATCTAATTTCACAGGAGAACGAACATAAGGTGCCCGAGGCAGCAATAGACCCTTGGAGACAAGTCGGCTGGAGGCCGATGTATTGAATCTCGACGCAATTTGAGAGCTCCATCATCATTAGGCGGTCCTGAACGTTACAATTAACTATCATTTTGGCGTCGGATTCGATAATCTAAACTCACAGGGGAACGACCATAAAGTGCCCGCGGCAGCATTAGACCCTTGGAGACAAGTCGGCTGGAGGCCGATGTATTGAATCTCGACGCAATTTGAGTGTTCCATCGTCATTACAAGACCCTGAACCTTACAATTAACTATCAGTTTCGCGTCGGATTCGAAAATCTACTCACAGGAGAAGTTCATAAGGTGCTCGAGACAGCAATATACCCCTTGGAGACAAATCGGCTGGAGGACGATGTATTGAATCTCGACGCAATTTGAGTGTTCCATCGTCATTACAAGGCCCTGAACGTTACAATTAACTATCATTTTTGCGTCGGATTCGAAAATCTAGACTCACAGGAGAACGACCATAAGGTGCCCGAGGCAGCAATAGGCCCTTGGAGACAAATCGGCTGGAGGACGATGTATTGAATCTCGACGCAATTTGAGTCTTCTATCGTCATTAGGAGGCGCTGAACGTTACAATTCACTATCATTTTTGCGTCGGATTCGAAAATCTAGGCTTACCGGAGAAAGATCATATTGTGCCCGAGACAGCAATATCCCCTTGGAGACAAGTCGGCTGGAGGCCGATGTATTGAATCTCGACGCAATTTGAGTGTTCCATCGTCATTAGAAGGCCCTGAACGTTACAATTAACTATGATTTTTGCGTCGGATTCGAAAATCTAGACTCACAGGGGAACGACCATACGGTGCCCGAGGCAGCTATTGACCCTCGGAGACAAGTCGGTTGGAGGACGATGTAATGGATCGCGACGCAAAATGAGTGTTCCATCGTCATTAGGAGGCCCTGAATGTTACAAATAACTATCAGTTTTTCGTCGCATTCGAAAATCTAAACTCACAGGAAAACGACCATAAGGTGCCCGAGGCAGCAATAGACCGTTGGAGACAAGTCGGCTGGAGGCCGATGTATTGAATCTCGACGCAATTTGAGTGTTCCATCGTCATTACAAGGCCCTGAACCTTACAATTCACTTTCATTTTTGCGTCGGATTCGAAAATCTAGGCTCACAGGAGAAAGATCATATTGTGCCCAAGACAGCAATATCCCCTTGGAGACAAGTCGGCTGGAGGACGATGTATTGAATCTCGACGCAATTTGAGTCTTCTATCGTCATTAGGAGGCGCTGAACGTTACAATTCACTATCATTTTTGCGTCGGATTCGAAAATCTAGACTCACAGGAGAAAGATCATATTGTGCCCGAGACAGCAATATCCCCTTGGAGGCAAGTCGGCTGGAAGCCGATGTATTGAATCTCGACGCAATTTGAGTGTTCCATCGTCATTAGAAGGCCCTGAACGTTACAATTAACTATCATTTTTGCGTCGGATTCGAAAATCTAGACTCACAGGAGAACGACCATAAGGTGCCCGAGGCAGCAATGGACCCTTCGAGACAAGTCGGCTGGAGGCCGATGTATTGGATCTCGACGCAATTTGAGTGTTCCATCGTCATTAGAAGGCCCTCAACGTTACAATTAACTATCATTTTTGCGTCGGATTCGAAAATCTAGACTCACAGGAGAATGACCATAAGGTGCCCGAGGCAGCAATAGACCCTTGGTGACAAGTCGGCTGGAAGCCGATGTATTGAATCTCGACGCAATTTGAGTGTTCCATCGTCATTACAAGGCCCTGAACGTTACAATTAACTATCATTTTTGCGTCGGATACGAAAATCTAGACTCACAGGAGAACGACCATAAGGTGCCCGAGGCAGCAATAGACCCTTGGAGACAAGTCGGCTGGAGGACGATGTATTGAATCTCGACGCAATTTGAGGGTTCCATCGTCATTAGAAGGCCCTGAACGTTAGAATTAACTATCATTTTTGCGTCGGATACGAAAATCTAGACACACAGGAGAACGACCATAAGGTGCCCGAGGCAGCAATAGACCCTTGGAGACAAGTCGGCTGGAGGACGATGTATTGAATCTCGACGCAATTTGAGTGTTCCATCGTCATTAGGAGGCCCTGAATGTTACAATTAACTATCAGTTTTTCGTCGGATTCGAAAATCTAGACTCACAGCGGACGAACCATTTGGTGCCTGAGGCAGCAATATCCCCTTGGAGACAAATCGGCTGGAGGACGATGTATTGAATCCCGACGCAATTTGAGTCTTCTATCGTCATTAGGAGGCGCTGAACATGACAATTCACTATCATTTTTGTGTCGGATTCGAAAATCTAGACTCACAGGAGAACGACCATAAGGTGCCCGAGGCAGCAATAGACCCTTGGAGACAAGTCGGCTGGAGGCCGATGTATTGAATCTCGACGCAATTTGAGTGTTCCATCGGCATTAGGAGGCCCTGAACGTTAAAATTAACTATCATTCTTGCGTCGGATTCGATAATCTAAACTCACAGGAGAACGACCATAAGGTGCCCGAGGCAGCAACAGACCCTTGTAGACAAGTCGGCTGGAGGCCGATGTATTGAATCTCGACGCAATTTGAGTGTTCCATCGGCATTAGGAGGCCCTGAACGTTACAATTAACTATCATTTTTTCGTCGGATTCGAAAATCTAGACTCACAGGAGAACGACCATAAGGTGGCCGAGGCAGCAATAGACCCTTGGGGACAAGTCGGCTGGAGGACGATGTATTGGATCGCGACGCAATTTGAGTCGCCTATCGTCATTAGGAGGCGCTGAACGTTACAATTCACTATCATTTTTGCGTCGGATTCGAAAATCTAGACTCACAGGAGAAGGACCATGTGGTGCTCGAGGCAGCGATATCCCCTTGGAGACAAGTCGGCTGGAGGCCGATGTATTGAATCTCGACGTAATTTGAGTGTTCCATCGTCATTAGAAGGCCCTGAACGTTACAATTAACTATCATTTTTGCGTCGGATACGAAATCTAGACACACAGGAGAACGACCATAAGGTGCCCGAGGCAGCAATAGACCCTTGGAGACAAGTCGGCTGGAGGCCGATGTATTGAATCTCGACGCAATTTAAGTGTTCCATCGTCATTACAAGGCCCTGAACCTTACAATTAACTATCAGTTTCGCGTCGGATTCGAAAATCTACTCACAGGAGAAGTTCATACGGTGCTCGTGACAGCAATATACCCCTTGGAGACAAATCGGCTGGAGGACGATGTATTGAATCCCGACGCAATTTGAGTCTTCTATCGTCATTAGGAGGCGCTGAACATGACAATTCACTATCATTTTTGTGTCGGATTCGAAAATCTAGACTCACAGGAGAACGATCATAAGGTGCCCGAGGCAGAAATAGACCCTTGGAGACAAGTCGGCTGGAGGCCGATGTATTGAATCTCGACGCAATTTGAGTGTTCCATCGACATTAATAGGCCCTGAACGTTAAAATTAACTATCATTCTTGCGTCGGATTCGATAATCTAAACTCACAGGAGAACGACCATAAGGTGCCCGAGGCAGCAATAGACCCTTGGAGACAAGTCGGCTGGAGGCCCATGTATTGAATCTCGACGCAATTTGAGTGTTCCATCGGCATTAGGAGGCCCTGAACGTTACAATTAACTATCATTTTTGCGTCGGATTCGAAAATCTAGACTCACAGGAGAACGACCATAAGGTGGCCGAGGCAGCAATAGACCCTTGGAGACAAGTCGGCTGGAGGACGATGTATTGGATCGCGACGCAATTTGAGTCGCCTATCGTCATTAGGAGGCGCTGAACGTTACAATTCACTATCATTTTTGCGTCGGATTCGAAAATCTAGACTCACAGGAGAAGGACCATGTGGTGATCGAGGCAGCGATATCCCCTTGGAGACAAGTCGGCTGGAGGCCGATGTATTGAATCTCGACGCAATTTGAGTGTTCCATCGTCATTAGAAGGCCCTGAACGTTACAATTAACTATCATTTTTGCGTCGGATACGAAAATCTAGACACACCGGAGAACGACCATAAGGTGCCCGAGGCAGCAATAGACCCTTGGAGACAAGTCGGCTGGAAGCCGATGTATTGAATCTCGACGCAATTTAAGTGTTCCATCGTCATTACAAGGCCCTGAACCTTACAATTAACTATCAGTTTCGCGTCGGATTCGAAAATCTACTCACAGGAGAAGTTCATACAGTGCTCTAGACAGCAATATACCCCTTGGAGACAAATCGGCTGGAGGACGATGTATTGAATCTCGACGCAATTTGAGTCTTCTATCGTCATTAGGAGGCGCTGAACGTTACAATTCACTATCATTTTTGCCTCGGATTCGAAAATCTAGGCTCACAGGAGAAAGATCATATTGTGCCCGAGACAACAATATCTCCTTGGAGACAAGTCGGCTGGAGGACGATGTATTGAATCTCGACGCAATTTGAGTGTTCCATCGTCATTAGAAGGCCCTGAACGTTACAATTAACTATGATTTTTGCGTCGGATTCGAAAATCTAGACTCACAGGAGAACGACCATAAGGTGCCCGAAGCACCAATAGACCCTTGGATACAAGTCGGCTGGAGGCTGATGTATTGAATCTCGACGCAATTTGAGTGTTCCATCGGCATTAGGAGGCCCTGAACGTTAAAATTAACTATGATTTTTGCGTCGGATTCGATAATCTAAACTCACAGGAGAACGGCCATACGGTGCCCGAGGCAGCAACAGACCCATGGAGACAAGTCGGCTGGAGGATGATGTATTTAATCTCGACGCAATTTGAGTGTTCCATCGTCATTACAAGGCCCTGAACGTTACAATTAACTATCATTTCTGCGTCGGATTCGAAAATCTAGACTCACAGCAGACGAACCATTTGGTGCCCGAGGCAGCAATATCCCCTTGGAGACAAATCGGCTGGAGGACGATGTATTGAATCCCGACGCAATTTGTGTCTTCTATTGTCATTAGGAGGCGCTGAACGTTACAATTCACTATCATTTTTGCGTCGGATTCGAAAATCTAGACTCACAGGAGAAGGATCATATTGTACCCGAGACAGCAATATCCCCTTGGAGACAAGTCGGCTGGAGGACGACGTATTGAATCTCGACGCAGTTTGAGTGTTCCATCGTCATTAGAAGGCCCTGAACGTTACAATTAACTATCATTTTTGCGTCGGATTCGAAAATCTAGACTCACAGGAGAACGACCATAAGGTGGCCGAGGCAGCAATAGACCCTTGGAGACAAGTCGGCTGGAGGACGATGTATTGGATCGCGACGCAATTTGAGTCTTCTATCGTCATTAGGAGGCGCTGAACGTTACAATTCACTATCATTTTTGCGTCGGATTCAAAAATCTAGACTCACAGGAGAAGGACCATGTGGTGCCCGAGGCAGCGATATCCCCTTGGAGACAAGTCGGCTGGAGGCCGATGTATTGAATCTCGACGCAATTTGAGTGTTCCATCGTCATTAGGCGGCCCTGAACGTTACAATTAACTATCATTTTGGCGTCGGATTCGTAAATCTAGACTTACAAGAGAACGACCATATAGTGCCCGAGGCAACATTAGACCCTTGGAGACAAGTCGGCTGGAGGACGACGTATTGAATCTCGACGCAATTTGAGTGTTCCATCGTCATTAGAAGGCCCTGAACGTTACAATTAACTATCAATTTTGCGTCGGATTCGAAAATCTAGACTCACAGGAGAACGACCATAAGGTGGCCGAGGCAGCAATAGACCCTTGGAGACAAGTCGGCTGGAGGACGATGTATTGGATCGCGACGCAATTTGAGTCTTCTATCGTCATTAGGAGGCGCTGAACGTTACAATTCACTATCATTTTTGCGTCGGATTCGAAAATCTAGACTCACAGGAGAAGGACCATGTGGTGCCCGAGGCAGCGATATCCCCTTGGAGACAAGTCGGCTGGAGGCCGATGTATTGAATCTCGACGCAATTTGAGTGTTCCATCGTCATTAGGCGGCCCTGAACGTTAAAATTAACTATGATTTTTGCGTCGGATTCGATAATCTAAACTCACAGGAGAACGACCATACGGTGCCCGAGGCAGCAACAGACCCATGGAGACAAGTCGGCTGGAGGATGATGTATTTAATCTCGACGCAATTTGAGTGTTCCATCGTCATTAGAAGGCCCTGAACGTTACAATTAACTATGATTTTTGCGTCGGATTCGAAAATCTAGACTCACAGGAGAACGACCATAAGGTGCCCGAAGCACCAATAGACCCTTGGATACAAGTCGGCTGGAGGCTGATGTATTGAATCTCGACGCAATTTGAGTGTTCCATCGGCATTAGGAGGCCCTGAACGTTAAAATTAACTATGATTTTTGCGTCGGATTCGATAATCTAAACTCACAGGAGAACGACCATACGGTGCCCGAGGCAGCAACAGACCCATGGAGACAAGTCGGCTGGAGGATGATGTATTTATTCTCGACGCAATTTGAGTGTTCCATCGTCATTACAAGGCCCTGAACGTTACAATTAACTATCTTTTCTGCGTCGGATTCGAAAATCTAGATCACAGCAGACGAACCATTTGGTGCCCGAGGCAGCAATATCCCCTTGGAGACAAATCGGCTGGAGGACGATGTATTGAATCCCGACGCAATTTGAGTCTTCTATTGTCATTAGGAGGCGCTGAACGTTACAATTCACTATCATTTTTGCGTCGGATTCGAAAATCTAGACTCACAGGAGAAGGATCATATTGTACCCGAGACAGCAATATCCCCTTGGAGACAAGTCGGCTGGAGGACGACGTATTGAATCTCGACGCAGTTTGAGTGTTCCATCGTCATTAGAAGGCCCTGAACGTTACAATTAACTATCATTTTTGCGTCGGATTCGAAAATCTAGACTCACAGGAGAACGACCATAAGGTGGCCGAGGCAGCAATAGACCCTTGGAGACAAGTCGGCTGGAGGACGATGTATTGGATCGCGACGCAATTTGAGTCTTCTATCGTCATTAGGAGGCGCTGAACGTTACAATTCACTATCATTTTTGCGTCGGATTCGAAAATCTAGACTCACAGGAGAAGGACCATGTGGTGCCCGAGGCAGCGATATCCCCTTGGAGACAAGTCGGCTGGAGGCCGATGTATTGAATCTCGACGCAATTTGAGTGTTCCATCGGCATTAGGAGGCCCTGAACGTTAAAATGAACTATGATTTTTGCGTCGGATTCGATAATCTAAACTCACAGGAGAACGCCCATACAGTGCCCGAGGCAGCAACAGACCCTTGGAGACAAGTCGGCTGGAGGACGATGTATTTAATCTCGACGCAATTTGAGTGTTCCATCGTCATTACAAGGCCCTGAACGTTACAATTAACTATCATTTTTGCGTCGGATTCGTTAATCTAATTTCACAGGAGAACGAACATAAGGTGCCCGAGGCAGCAATAGACCCTTGGAGACAAGTCGGCTGGAGGCCGATGTATTGAATCTCGACGCAATTAGAGAGCTCCATCATCATTAGGCGGTCCTGAACGTTACAATTAACTATCATTTTGGCGTCGGATTCGATAATCTAAACTCACAGGGGAACGACCATAAAGTGCCCGCTGCAGCATTAGACCCTTGGAGACAAGTCGGCTGGAGGACGATGTATTGGATCGCGACGCAATTTGAGTGTTCCATCGTCATTAGGAGGCCCTTAATGTTACAATTAACTATCAGTTTTTCGTCGGATTCGAAAATCTAAACTCACAGGAGAACGACCATAAGGTGCCCGAGGCAGCAATAGACCGTTGGAGACAAGTCGGCTGGAGGCCGATGTATTGAATCTCGACGCAATTTGAGTGTTCCATTGTCATTACAAAGCCCTGAACTTTACAATTAACTATCAGTTTCGCGTCGGATTCGAAAATCTACTCACAGGAGAAGTTCATACGGTGCTCGAGACAGCAATATACCCCTTGGAGACAAATCGGCTGGAGGACGATGTATTGAATCTCGACGCAATTTGAGTCTTCTATCGTCATTAGGAGGCGCTGAACGTTACAATTCACTATCATTTTTGCGTCGGATTCGAAAATCTAGGCTTACCGGAGAAAGATCATATTGTGCCCGAGACAGCAATATCCCCTTGGAGACAAGTCGGCTGGAGGACGATGTATTGAATCTCGACGCAATTTGAGTGTTCCATCGTCATTAGAAGGCCCTGAACGTTACAATTAACTATGATTTTTGCGTCGGATTCGAAAATCTAGACTCACAGGGGAACGACCATACGGTGCCCGAGGCAGCTATTGACCCTCGGAGACAAGTCGGTTGGAGGACGATGTATTGGATCGCGACGCAAAATGAGTGTTCCATCGTCATTAGGAGGCCCTGAATGTTACAAATAACTATCAGTTTTTCGTCGCATTCGAAAATCTAAACTCACAGGAAAACGACCATAAGGTGCCCGAGGCAGCAATAGACCGTTGGAGACAAGTCGGCTGGAGGCCGATGTATTGAATCTCGACGCAATTTGAGTGTTCCATCGTCATTACAAGGCCCTGAACCTTACAATTCACTATCATTTTTGCGTCGGATTCGAAAATCTAGGCTCACAGGAGAAAGATCATATTGTGCCCAAGACAGCAATATCCCCTTGGAGACAAGTCGGCTGGAGGACGATGTATTGAATCTCGACGCAATTTGAGTCTTCTATCGTCATTAGGAGTCGCTGAACGTTACAATTCACTATCATTTTTGCGTCGGATTCGAAAATCTAGACTCACAGGAGAAAGATCGTATTGTGCCCGAGACAGCAATATCCCCTTGGAGGCAAGTCGGCTGGAAGCCGATGTATTGAATCTCGACGCAATTTGAGTGTTCCATCGTCATTAGAAGGCCCTGAACGTTACAATTAACTATCATTTTTGCGTCGGATTCGAAAATCTAGACTCACAGGAGAACGACCATAAGGTGCCCGAGGCAGCAATGGACCCTTCGAGACAAGTCGGCTGGAGGCCGATGTATTGGATCTCGACGCAATTTGAGTGTTCCATCGTCATTAGAAGGCCCTCAACGTTACAATTAACTATCATTTTTGCGTCGGATTCGAAAATCTAGACTCACAGGAGAATGACCATAAGGTGCCCGAGGCAGCAATAGACCCTTGGTGACAAGTTGGCTGGAGGCCGATGTATTGAATCTCGACGCAATTTGAGTGTTCCATCGTCATTAGAAGGCCCTGAACGTTACAATTAACTATCATTTTTGCGTCGGATACGAAAATCTAGACTCACAGGAGAACGACCATAAGGTGCCCGAGGCAGCAATAGACCCTTGGAGACAAGTGGGCTGGAGGACGATGGATTGAATCTCGACGCAATTTGAGGGTTCCATCGTCATTAGAAGGCCCTGAACGTTACAATTAACTATCATTTTTGCGTCGGATACGAAAATCTAGACACACAGGAGAACGACCATAAGGTGCCCGAGGCAGCAATAGACCCTTGGAGACAAGTCGGCTGGAGGACGATGTATTGAATCTCGACGCAATTTGAGAGTTCCAACGTCATTAGGCGGCCCTGAACGTTACAATTAACTATCATTTTGGCGTCGGATTCGTAAATCTAGACTTACAAGAGAACGACCATATAGTGCCCGAGGCAGCATTAGACCCTTGGAGACAAGTCGGCTGGAGGACGATGTATTGGATCGCGACGCAATTTGAGTGTTCCATCGTCATTAGGAGGCCCTGAATGTTACAATTAACTATCAGTTTTTCGTCGGATTCGAAAATCTAGACTCACAGCGGACGAACCATTTGGTGCCTGAGGCAGCAATATCCCCTTGGAGACAAATCGGCTGGAGGACGATGTATTGAATCCCGACGCAATTTGAGTCTTCTATCGTCATTAGGAGGCGCTGAACATGACAATTCACTATCATTTTTGTGTCGGATTCGAAAATCTAGACTCACAGGAGAACGACCATAAGGTGCCCGAGGCAGCAATAGACCCTTGGAGACAAGTCGGCTGGAGGCCGATGTATTGAATCTCGACGCAATTTGAGTGTTCCATCGGCATTAGGAGGCCCTGAACGTTAAAATTAACTATCATTCTTGCGTCGGATTCGATAATCTAAACTCACAGGAGAACGACCATAAGGTGCCCGAGGCAGCAACAGACCCTTGTAGACAAGTCGGCTGGAGGCCGATGTATTGAATCTCGACGCAATTTGAGTGTTCCATCGGCATTAGGAGGCCCTGAACGTTACAATTAACTATCATTTTTGCGTCGGATTCGAAAATCTAGACTCACAGGAGAACGACCATAAGGTGGCCGAGGCAGCAATAGACCCTTGGAGACAAGTCGGCTGGAGGACGATGTATTGGATCGCGACGCAATTTGAGTCGCCTATCGTCATTAGGAGGCGCTGAACGTTACAATTCACTATCATTTTTGCGTCGGATTCGAAAATCTAGACTCACAGGAGAAGGACCATGTGGTGCTCGAGACAGCGATATCCCCTTGGAGACAAGTCGGCTGGAGGCCGATGTATTGAATCTCGACGTAATTTGAGTGTTCCATCGTCATTAGAAGGCCCTGAACGTTACAATTAACTATCATTTTTGCGTCGGATACGAAATCTAGACACACAGGAGAACGACCATAAGGTGCCCGAGGCAGCAATAGACCCTTGGAGACAAGTCGGCTGGAGGCCGATGTATTGAATCTCGACGCAATTTAAGTGTTCCATCGTCATTACAAGGCCCTGAACCTTACAATTAACTATCAGTTTCGCGTCGGATTCGAAAATCTACTCACAGGAGAAGTTCATACGGTGCTCGAGACAGCAATATACCCCTTGGAGACAAATCGGCTGGAGGACGATGTATTGAATCCCGACGCAATTTGAGTCTTCTATCGTCATTAGGAGGCGCTGAACATGACAATTCACTATCATTTTTGTGTCGGATTCGAAAATCTAGACTCACAGGAGAACGATCATAAGGTGCCCGAGGCAGCAATAGACCCTTGGAGACAAGTCGGCTGGAGGCCGATGTATTGAATCTCGACGCAATTTGAGTGTTCCATCGGCATTAATAGGCCCTGAACGTTAAAATTAACTATCATTTTTGCGTCGGATTCGAAAATCTAGACTCACAGGAGAACGACCATAAGGTGCCCGAGGCAGCAATAGACCCTTGGAGACAAGTCGGCTGGAGGACGATGTATTGGATCGCGACGCAATTTGAGTCGCCTATCGTCATTAGGAGGCGCTGAACGTTACAATTCACTATCATTTTTGCGTCGGATTCGAAAATCTAGACTCACAGGAGAAGGACCATGTGGTGCCCGAGGCAGCGATATCCCCTTGGAGACAAGTCGGCTGGAGGCCGATGTATTGAATCTCGACGCAATTTGAGTGTTCCATCGTCATTAGAAGGCCCTGAACGTTACAATTAACTATCATTTTTGCGTCGGAGACGAAAATCTAGACACACAGGAGAACGACCATAAGGTGCCCGAGGCAGCAATAGACCCTTGGAGACAAGTCGGCTGGAAGCCGATGTATTGAATCTCGTCGCAATTTAAGTGTTCCATCGTCATTACAAGGCCCTGAACCTTACAATTAACTATCAGTTTCGCGTCGGATTCGAAAATCTACTCACAGGAGAAGTTCATACAGTGCTCGAGACAGCAATATACCCCTTGGAGACAAATCGGCTGGAGGACGATGTATTGAATCTCGACGCAATTTGAGTCTTCTATCGTCATTAGGAGGCGCTGAACGTTACAATTCACTATCATTTTTGCCTCGGATTCGAAAATCTAGGCTCACAGGAGAAAGATCATATTGTGCCCGAGACAACAATATCTCCTTGGAGACAAGTCGGCTGGAGGACGATGTATTGAATCTCGACGCAATTTGAGTGTTCCATCGTCATTAGAAGGCCCTGAACGTTACAATTAACTATGATTTTTGCGTCGGATTCGAAAATCTAGACTCACAGGAGAACGACCATAAGGTGCCCGAAGCACCAATAGACCCTTGGATACAAGTCGGCTGGAGGCTGATGTATTGAATCTCGACGCAATTTGAGTGTTCCATCGGCATTAGGAGGCCCTGAACGTTAAAATTAACTATGATATTTGCGTCGGATTCGATAATCTAAACTCACAGGAGAACGACCATACGGTGCCCGAGGCAGCAACAGACCCTTGGAGACAAGTCGGCTGGAGGATGATGTATTTAATCTCGACGCAATTTGAGTGTTCCATCGTCATTACAAGGCCCTGAACGTTACAATTAACTATCATTTCTGCGTCGGATTCGAAAATCTAGACTCACAGCAGACGAACCATTTGGTGCCCGAGGCAGCAATATCCCCTTGGAGACAAATCGGCTGGAGGACGATGTATTGAATCTCGACGCAATTTGAGTCTTCTATTGTCATTAGGAGGCGCTGAACGTTACAATTCACTATCATTTTTGCGTCGGATTCGAAAATCTAGACTCACTGGAGAAGGATCATATTGTACCCGAGACAGCAATATCCCCTTGGAGACAAGTCGGCTGGAGGACGACGTATTGAATCTCGACGCAGTTTGAGTGTTCCATCGTCATTAGAAGGCGCTGAACGTTACAATTAACTATCATTTTTGCGTCGGATTCGAAAATCTAGACTCACAGGAGAACGACCATAAGGTGCCCGAGGCAGCAATAGACCCTTGGAGACAAGTCGGCTGGAGGACGATGTATTGGATCGCGACGCAATTTGAGTCTTCTATCGTCATTAGGAGGCGCTGAACGTTACAATTCACTATCATTTTTGCGTCGGATTCGAAAATCTAGACTCACAGGAGAAGGACCATGTGGTGCCCGAGGCAGCGATATCCCCTTGGAGACAAGTCGGCTGGAGGCCGATGTATTGAATCTCGACGCAATTTGAGTG
The DNA here is from genome assembly GCF_023864345.2 of Schistocerca serialis cubense. Lineage (NCBI taxonomy): Eukaryota > Metazoa > Arthropoda > Insecta > Orthoptera > Acrididae > Schistocerca > Schistocerca serialis. The sequence goes on from NC_064647.1 coordinate 5,758,656, forward strand.
TTCCATCGTAATTAGGCGGCCCTGAACGTTACAATTAACTATCATTTTGGCGTCGGATTCGTAAATCTAGACTTACAAGAGAACGACCATATAGTGCCCGAGGCAACATTAGACCCTTGGAGACAAGTCGGCTGGAGGACGACGTATTGAATCTCGACGCAATTTGAGTGTTCCATCGTCATTAGAAGGCCCTGAACGTTACAATTAACTATCATTTTTGCGTCGGATTCGAAAATCTAGACTCACAGGAGAACGACCATAAGGTGGCCGAGGCAGCAATAGACCCTTGGAGACAAGTCGGCTGGAGGACGATGTATTGGATCGCGACGCAATTTGAGTCTTCTATCGTCATTAGGAGGCGCTGAACGTTACAATTCACTATCATTTTTGCGTCGGATTCGAAAATCTAGACTCACAGGAGAAGGACCATGTGGTGCCCGAGGCAGCGATATCCCCTTGGAGACAAGTCGGCTGGAGGCCGATGTATTGAATCTCGACGCAATTTGAGTGTTCCATCGTCATTAGGCGGCCCTGAACGTTACAATTAACTATCATTTTGGCGTCGGATTCGTAAATCTAGACTTACAAGAGAACGACCATATAGTGCCCGAGGCAACATTAGACCCTTGGAGACAAGTCGGCTGGAGGACGATGTATTGGATCGCGACGCAATTTGAGTGTTCCATCGTCATTAGGAGGCCCTGAATGTTACAATTAACTATCAGTTTTTCGTCGGATTCGATAATCTAGACTCACAGCAGACGAACCATTTGGTGCCCGAGGCAGCAATATACCCTTGGAGACAAATCGGCTGGAGGACGATGTATTGAATCCCGACGCAATTTGAGTCTTCTATCGTCATTAGGAGGCGCTGAACGTGACAATTCACTATCATTTTTGCGTCGGATTCGAAAATCTAGACTCACAGGAGAACGACCATAAGGTGCCCGAGGCAGCAATAGACCCCTGGAGAGAAGTCGGCTGGAGGCCGATGTATTGAATCTCGACGCAATTTGAGTGTTCCATCGGCATTTGGAGGCCCTGAACGTTAAAATTAACTATCATTCTTGCGTCGGATTCGATAATCTAAACTCACAGGAGAACGACCATAAGGTGCCCGAGGCAGCAACAGACCCTTGGAGACAAGTCGGCTGGAGGCCGATGTATTGAATCTCGACGCAATTTGAGTGTTCCATCGGCATTAGGAGGCCCTGAACGTTACAATTAACTATCATTTTTGCGTCGGATTCGAAAATCTAGACTCACAGGAGAACGACCATAAGGTGGCCGAGGCAGCAATAGACCCTTGGAGACAAGTCGGCTGGAGGACGATGTATTGGATCGCGACGCAATTTGAGTCTTCTATCGTCATTAGGAGGCGCTGAACGTTACAATTCACTATCATTTTTGCGTCGGATTCGAAAATCTAGACTCACAGGAGAAGGACCATGTGGTGCCCGAGGCAGCGATATCCCCTTGGAGACAAGTCGGCTGGAGGCCGATGTATTGAATCTCGACGCAATTTGAGTGTTCCATCGTAATTAGGCGGCCCTGAACGTTACAATTAACTATCATTTTGGCGTCGGATTCGTAAATCTAGACTTACAAGAGAACGACCATATAGTGCCCGAGGCAACATTAGACCCTTGGAGACAAGTCGGCTGGAGGACGACGTATTGAATCTCGACGCAATTTGAGTGTTCCATCGTCATTAGAAGGCCCTGAACGTTACAATTAACTATCATTTTTGCGTCGGATTCGAAAATCTAGACTCACAGGAGAACGACCATAAGGTGGCCGAGGCAGCAATAGACCCTTGGAGACAAGTCGGCTGGAGGACGATGTATTGGATCGCGACGCAATTTGAGTCTTCTATCGTCATTAGGAGGCGCTGAACGTTACAATTCACTATCATTTTTGCGTCGGATTCGAAAATCTAGACTCACAGGAGAAGGACCATGTGGTGCCCGAGGCAGCGATATCCCCTTGGAGACAAGTCGGCTGGAGGCCGATGTATTGAATCTCGACGCAATTTGAGTGTTCCATCGTCATTAGGCGGCCCTGAACGTTACAATTAACTATCATTTTGGCGTCGGATTCGTAAATCTAGACTTACAAGAGAACGACCATATAGTGCCCGAGGCAACATTAGACCCTTGGAGACAAGTCGGCTGGAGGACGATGTATTGGATCGCGACGCAATTTGAGTGTTCCATCGTCATTAGGAGGCCCTGAATGTTACAATTAACTATCAGTTTTTCGTCGGATTCGAAAATCTAGACTCACAGCAGACGAACCATTTGGTGCCCGAGGCAGCAATATACCCTTGGAGACAAATCGGCTGGAGGACGATGTATTGAATCCCGACGCAATTTGAGTCTTCTATCGTCATTAGGAGGCGCTGAACGTGACAATTCACTATCATTTTTGCGTCGGATTCGAAAATCTAGACTCACAGGAGAACGACCATAAGGTGCCCGAGGCAGCAATAGACCCCTGGAGAGAAGTCGGCTGGAGGCCGATGTATTGAATCTCGACGCAATTTGAGTGTTCCATCGGCATTTGGAGGCCCTGAACGTTAAAATTAACTATCATTCTTGCGTCGGATTCGATAATCTAAACTCACAGGAGAACGACCATAAGGTGCCCGAGGCAGCAACAGACCCTTGGAGACAAGTCGGCTGGAGGCCGATGTATTGAATCTCGACGCAATTTGAGTGTTCCATCGGCATTAGGAGGCCCTGAACGTTACAATTAACTATCATTTTTGCGTCGGATTCGAAAATCTAGACTCACAGGAGAACGACCATAAGGTGGCCGAGGCAGCAATAGACCCTTGGAGACAAGTCGGCTGGAGGACGATGTATTGGCTCGCGACGCAATTTGAGTCTTTTATCGTCATTAGGAGGCGCTGAACGTTACAGTTCACTATCATTTTTGCGTCGGATTCGAAAATCTAGACTCACAGGAGAAGGACCATGTGGTGCCCGAGGCAGCGATATCCCCTTGGAGACAAGTCGGCTGGAGGCCGATGTATTGAATCTCGACGCAATTTGAGTGTTCCATCGTCATTAGAAGGCCCTGAATGTTACAATTAACTATCATTTTTGCGTCGGATACGAAAATCTAGACACACAGGAGAACGACCATAAGGTGCCCGAGGCAGCAATAGACCCTTGGAGACAAGTCGGCTGGAGGCCGATGTATTGAATCTCGACGCAATTTGAGTGTTCCATCGGCATTAGGAGGCCCTGAACGTTAAAATTAACTATCATTCTTGCGTCGGATTCGATAATCTAAACTCACAGGAGAACGACCATAAGGTGCCCGAGGCAGCAACAGACCCTTGGAGACAAGTCGGCTGGAGGCCGATGTATAGAATCTCGACGCAATTTGAGTGTTCCATCGGCATTAGGAGGCCCTGAACGTTACAATTAACTATCATTTTTGCGTCGGATTCGAAAATCTAGACTCACAGGAGAACGACCATAAGGTGCCCGAAGCACCAATTGACCCTTGGATACAAGTCGGCTGGAGGCTGATGTATTGAATCTCGACGCAATTTGAGTGTTCCATCGGCATTAGGAGGCCTTGAACGTTAAAATTAACTATAATTTTTGCGTCGGATTCGATAATCTAAACTCACAGGAGAACGACCATACGGTGCCCGAGGCAGCAACAGACCCTTGGAGACAAGTCGGCTGGAGGACGATGTATTTAATCTCGACGCAATTTGAGTGTTCCATCGTCATTACACGGCCCTGAACGTTACAATTCACTATCATTTTTGCCTCGGATTCGAAAATCTAGACTCACAGGAGGAGGATCATATTGTACCCGAGACAGCAATATCCCCTTGGAGACAAGTCGGCTGGAGGACGATGTATTGAATCTCGACGCAATTTGAGTGTTCCATCGTCATTAGAAGGCCCTGAACGTTACAATTAACTATCATTTTTGCGTCGTATTCGAAAATCTAGACTCACAGGAGAACGACCATAAGGTGGCCGAGGCAGCAATAGACCCTTGGAGACAAGTCGGCTGGAGGACGATGTATTGGATCGCGACGCAATTTGAGTCTTCTATCGTCATTAGGAGGCGCTGAACGTTACAATTCACTATCATTTTTGCGTCGGATTCGAAAATCTAGACTCACAGGAGAAGGACCATGTGGTGCCCGAGGCAGCGATATCCCCTTGGAGACAAGTCGGCTGGAGGCCGATGTATTGAATCTCGACGCAATTTGAGTGTTCCATCGTCATTAGAAGGCCCTGAACGTTACAATTAACTATCATTTTTGCGTCGGATACGAAAATCAAGACACACAGGAGAACGACCATAAGGTGCCCGAGGCAGCAATAGACCCTTGGAGACAAGTCGGCTGGAGGCCGATGTATTGAATCTCGACGCAATTTGAGAGTTCCATCGTCATTAGGCGGCCCTGAACGTTACAATTAACTATCATTTTCGCGTCGGATTCGTAAATCTAGATTTACAAGAGAACGACCATATAGTGCCCGAGGCAGCATTAGACCCTTGGAGACAAGTCGGCTGGAGGACGATGTATTGGATCGCGACGCAATTTGAGTGTTCCATCGTCATTAGGAGGCCCTGAATGTTACAATTAACTATCAGTTTTTCGTCGGATTCGAAAATCTAGACTCACAGCAGACGAACCATTTGGTGCCCGAGGCAGCAATATCCCCTTGGAGACAAATCGGCTGGAGGACGATGTAATGAATCCCGACGCAAGTTGAGTCTTCTATCGTCATTAGGAGGCGCTGAACGTTACAATTCACTATCATTTTTGCGTCGGATTCGAAAATCTAGACTCACAGGAGAACGACCATAAGGTGCCCGAGGCAGCAATAGACCCTTGGAGACAAGTCGGCTGGAGGCCGATGTATTGAATCTCGACGCAATTTGAGTGTTCCATCGGCATTAGGAGGCCCTGAACGTTAAAATTAACTATCATTCTTGCGTCGGATTCGATAATCTAAACTCACAGGAGAACGACCATAAGGTGCCCGAGGCAGCAACAGACCCTTGGAGACAAGTCGGCTGGAGGGCGATGTATTGAATCTCGACGCAATTTGGGTGTTCCATCGGCATTAGGAGGCCCTGAACGTTACAATTAACTATCATTTTTGCGTCGGATTCGATAATCTAATCTCACAGGAGAACGAACATAAGGTGCCCGAGGCAGCAATAGACCCTTGCAGACAAGTCGGCTGGAGGCCGATGTATTGAATCTCGACGCAATTTGAGAGTTCCATCATCATTAAGCGGTCCTGAACGTTACAATTAACTATCATTTTGGCGTCGGATTCGATAATCTAAACTCACTGGGGAACGACCATAAAGTGCCCGCGGCAGCATTAGACCCTTGGAGACAAGTCGGCTGGAGGACGATGTATTGAATCTCGACGCAATTTGAGTCTTCTATCGTCAGTAGGAGGCGCTGAACGTTACAATTCACTATCATTTTTGCGTCGGATTCTAAAATCTAGACTCACAGGAGAAAGATCATATTGTGCCCGAGACAGCAATATACCCTTGGAGACAAGGCGGCTGGAGGACGATGTATTGAATCTCGACGCAATTTGAGTGTTCCATCGTCATTACAAGGCCCTGAACGTTTCAATTAACTATCATTTTTGCGTCCCATTCGAAAATCTAGACTCACAGGAGAACGACCATAAGGTGCCCGAGGCAGCAATAGACCCTTGGAGACAAGTCGGCTGGAGGACGATGTATTGGATCGCGAAGCAATTTGAGTCTTCTATCGTCATTAGGAGGCGCTGAACGTTACAATTCACTATCATTTTTGCGTCGGATTCGAAAATCTAGACTCACAGGAGAAGGACCATGTGGTGCCCGAGGCAGCGATATCCCCTTGGAGACAAGTCGGCTGGAGGCCGATGTATTGAATCTCGACGCAATTTGAGTGTTCCATTGTCATTACAAAGCCCTGAACCTTACAATTAACTATCAGTTTCGCGTCGGATTCGAAAATCTACTCACAGGAGAAGTTCATACGGTGCTCGAGACAGCAATATACCCCTTGGATCAAATCGGCTGGAGGACGATGTATTGAATCTCGACGCAATTTGAGTCTTCTATCGTCATTAGGAGGCGCTGAACGTTACAATTCACTATCATTTTTGCGTCGGATTCCAAAATCTAGGCTCACAGGAGAAAGATCATATTGTGCCTGAGACAAGTCGGCTGGAGGACGATGTATTGAATCTCGACGCAATTTGAGTGTTCCATCGTCATTAGAAGGCCCTGAACGTTACAATTAACTATGATTTTTGCGTCGGATTCGAAAATCTAGACTCACAGGTGAACGACCATACGGTGCCCGAGGCAGCTATTGACCCTCGGAGACAAGTCGGTTGGAGGACGATGTATTGGATCGCGACGCAAAATGAGTGTTCCATCGTCATTAGGAGGCCCTGAATGTTACAATTAACTATCAGTTTTTCGTCGGATTCGAAAATCTAAACTCACAGGAGAACGACCATAAGGTGCCCGAGGCAGCAATAGACCGTTGGAGACAAGTCGGCTGGAGGCCGATGTATTGAATCTCGACGCAATTTGAGTGTTCCATCGTCATTACAAGGCCCTGAACTTTACAATTAACTATCAGTTTCGCGACGGATTCGAAAATCTACTCACAGGAGAAGTTCATACGGTGCTCGAGACAGCAATATACCCCTTGGAGACAAATCGGCTGGAGGACGATGTATTGAATCTCGACGCAATTTGAGTCTTCTATCGTCATTAGGAGGCGCTGAACGTTACAATTCACTTTCATTTTTGCGTCGGATTCGAAAATCTAGACTCACAGGAGAAGGACCATGTGGTGCCCGAGGCAGCGATATCCCCTTGGAGACAAGTCGGCTGGAGGCCGATGTATTGAATCTCGACGCAATTTGAGTGTTCCATCGTCATTACAAGGCCCTGAACTTTACAATTAACTATCAGTTTCGCGACGGATTCGAAAATCTACTCACAGGAGAAGTTCATACGGTGCTCGAGACAGCAATATACCCCTTGGAGACAAGTCGGCTGGAGGACGATGTATTGAATCTCGACGCAATTTGAGTGTTCCATCGTCATTAGAAGGCCCTGAACGTTACAATTAACTATCATTTTTGCGTCGGATTCGAAAATCTAGACTCACAGGAGAACGACCATAAGGTGGCCGAGGCAGCAATAGACCCTTGGAGACAAGTCGGCTGGAGGACGATGTATTGGATCGCGACGCAATTTGAGTCTTCTATCGTCATTAGGAGGCGCTGAACGTTACAATTCACTATCATTTTTGCGTCGGATTCGAAAATCTAGACTCACAGGAGAAGGACCATGTGGTGCCCGAGGCAGCGATATCCCCTTGGAGACAAGTCGGCTGGAGGCCGATGTATTGAATCTCGACGCAATTTGAGTGTTCCATCGTCATTAGAAGGCCCTGAACGTTACAATTAACTATCATTTTTGCGTCGGATACGAAAATCAAGACACACAGGAGAACGACCATAAGGTGCCCGAGGCAGCAATAGACCCTTGGAGACAAGTCGGCTGGAGGCCGATGTATTGAATCTCGACGCAATTTGAGAGTTCCATCGTCATTAGGCGGCCTGAACGTTACAATTAACTATCATTTTCGCGTCGGATTCGTAAATCTAGATTTACAAGAGAACGACCATATAGTGCCCGAGGCAGCATTAGACCCTTGGAGACAAGTCGGCTGGAGGACGATGTATTGGATCGCGACGCAATTTGAGTGTTCCATCGTCATTAGGAGGCCCTGAATGTTACAATTAACTATCAGTTTTTCGTCGGATTCGAAAATCTAGACTCACAGCAGACGAACCATTTGGTGCCCGAGGCAGCAATATCCCCTTGGAGACAAATCGGCTGGAGGACGATGTAATGAATCCCGACGCAAGTTGAGTCTTCTATCGTCATTAGGAGGCGCTGAACGTTACAATTCACTATCATTTTTGCGTCGGATTCGAAAATCTAGACTCACAGGAGAACGACCATAAGGTGCCCGAGGCAGCAATAGACCCTTGGAGACAAGTCGGCTGGAGGCCGATGTATTGAATCTCGACGCAATTTGAGTGTTCCATCGGCATTAGGAGGCCCTGAACGTTAAAATTAACTATCATTCTTGCGTCGGATTCGATAATCTAAACTCACAGGAGAACGACCATAAGGTGCCCGAGGCAGCAACAGACCGTTGGAGACAAGTCGGCTGGAGGGCGATGTATTGAATCTCGACGCAATTTGGGTGTTCCATCGGCATTAGGAGGCCCTGAACGTTACAATTAACTATCATTTTTGCGTCGGATTCGATAATCTAATCTCACAGGAGAACGAACATAAGGTGCCCGAGGCAGCAATAGACCCTTGCAGACAAGTCGGCTGGAGGCCGATGTATTGAATCTCGACGCAATTTGAGAGTTCCATCATCATTAAGCGGTCCTGAACGTTACAATTAACTATCATTTTGGCGTCGGATTCGATAATCTAAACTCACTGGGGAACGACCAAAAAGTGCCCGCGGCAGCATTAGACCCTTGGAGACAAGTCGGCTGGAGGACGATGTATTGAATCTCGACGCAATTTGAGTCTTCTATCGTCAGTAGGAGGCGCTGAACGTTACAATTCACTATCATTTTTGCGTCGGATCCTAAAATCTAGACTCACAGGAGAAAGATCATATTGTGCCCGAGACAGCAATATACCCTTGGAGACAAGTCGGCTGGAGGACGATGTATTGAATCTCGACGCAATTTGAGTGTTCCATCGTCATTACAAGGCCCTGAACGTTTCAATTAACTATCATTTTTGCGTCCCATTCGAAAATCTAGACTCACAGGAGAACGACCATAAGGTGCCCGAGGCAGCAATAGACCCTTGGAGACAAGTCGGCTGGAGGACGATGTATTGGATCGCGAAGCAATTTGAGTCTTCTATCGTCATTAGGAGGCGCTGAACGTTACAATTCACTATCATTTTTGCGTCGGATTCGAAAATCTAGACTCACAGGAGAAGGACCATGTGGTGCCCGAGGCAGCGATATCCCCTTGGAGACAAGTCGGCTGGAGGCCGATGTATTGAATCTCGACGCAATTTGAGTGTTCCATTGTCATTACAAAGCCCTGAACCTTACAATTAACTATCAGTTTCGCGTCGGATTCGAAAATCTACTCACAGGAGAAGTTCATACGGTGCTCGAGACAGCAATATACCCCTTGGATCAAATCGGCTGGAGGACGATGTATTGAATCTCGACGCAATTTGAGTCTTCTATCGTCATTAGGAGGCGCTGAACGTTACAATTCACTATCATTTTTGCGTCGGATTCCAAAATCTAGGCTCACAGGAGAAAGATCATATTGTGCCCGAGACAAGTCGGCTGGAGGACGATGTATTGAATCTCGACGCAATTTGAGTGTTCCATCGTCATTAGAAGGCCCTGAACGTTACAATTAACTATGATTTTTGCGTCGGATTCGAAAATCTAGACTCACAGGTGAACGACCATACGGTGCCCGAGGCAGCTATTGACCCTCGGAGACAAGTCGGTTGGAGGACGATGTATTGGATCGCGACGCAAAATGAGTGTTCCATCGTCATTAGGAGGCCCTGAATGTTACAATTAATTATCAGTTTTTCGTCGGATTCGATAATCTAAACTCACAGGAGAACGACCATAAGGTGCCCGAGGCAGCAATAGACCGTTGGAGACAAGTCGGCTGGAGGCCGATGTATTGAATCTCGACGCAATTTGAGTGTTCCATCGTCATTACAAGGCCCTGAACTTTACAATTAACTATCAGTTTCGCGACGGATTCGAAAATCTACTCACAGGAGAAGTTCATACGGTGCTCGAGACAGCAATATACCCCTTGGAGACAAATCGGCTGGAGGACGATGTATTGAATCTCGACGCAATTTGAGTCTTCTATCGTCATTAGGAGGCGCTGAACGTTACAATTCACTTTCATTTTTGCGTCGGATTCGAAAATCTGGAGTCACAGGAGAAAGATCATATTGTGCCCGAGACAGCAATATCCCCTTGGAGGCAAGTCGGCTGGAAGCCGATGTATTGAATCTCGACGCAATTTGAGTGTTCCATCGTCATTAGAAGGTCCTGATCGTTACAATTAACTATCATTTTTGCGTCGGATTCGAAAATCTAGACTCACAGGAGAAAGACCATAAGGTGCCCGAGGCAGCAACAGACCCTTGGAGACAAGTCGGCTGGAGGGCGATGTATTGAATCTCGACGCAATTTGGGTGTTCCATCGGCATTAGGAGGCCCTGAACGTTACAATTAACTATCATTTTTGCGTCGGATTCGATAATCTAATCTCACAGGAGAACGAACATAAGGTGCCCGAGGCAGCAATAGACCCTTGCAGACAAGTCGGCTGGAGGCCGATGTATTGAATCTCGACGCAATTTGAGAGTTCCATCATCATTAAGCGGTCCTGAACGTTACAATTAACTATCATTTTGGCGTCGGATTCGATAATCTAAACTCACTGGGGAACGACCATAAAGTGCCCGCGGCAGCATTAGACCCTTGGAGACAAGTCGGCTGGAGGACGATGTATTGAATCTCGACGCAATTTGAGTCTTCTATCGTCATTAGGAGGCGCTGAACGTTACAATTCACTATCATTTTTGCGTCGGATTCTAAAGTCTAGACTCACAGGAGAAAGATCATATTGTGCCCGAGACAGCAATATACCCTTGGAGACAAGTCGGCTGGAGGACGATGTATTGAATCTCGACGCAATTTGAGTGTTCCATCGTCATTACAAGGCCCTGAACGTTACAATTAACTATCATTTTTGCGTCCCATTCGAAAATCTAGACTCACAGGAGAACGACCATAAGGTGCCCGAGGCAGCAATAGACCCTTGGAGACAAGTCGGCTGGAGGACGATGTATTGGATCGCGAAGCAATTTGAGTCTTCTATCGTCATTAGGAGGCGCTGAACGTTACAATTCACTATCATTTTTGCGTCGGATTCGAAAATCTAGACTCACAGGAGAAGGACCATGTGGTGCCCGAGGCAGCGATATCCCCTTGGAGACAAGTCGGCTGGAGGCCGATGTATTGAATCTCGACGCAATTTGAGTGTTCCATTGTCATTACAAAGCCCTGAACCTTACAATTAACTATCAGTTTCGCGTCGGATTCGAAAATCTACTCACAGGAGATGTTCATACGGTGCTCGAGACAGCAATATACCCCTTGGATCAAATCGGCTGGAGGACGAGTATTGAATCTCGACGCAATTTGAGTCTTCTATCGTCATTAGGAGGCGCTGAACGTTACAATTCACTATCATTTTTGCGTCGGATTCCAAAATCTAGGCTCACAGGAGAAAGATCATATTGTGCCCGAGACAAGTCGGCTGGAGGACGATGTATTGAATCTCGACGCAATTTGAGTGTTCCATCGTCATTAGAAGGCCCTGAACGTTACAATTAACTATGATTTTTGCGTCGGATTCGAAAATCTAGACTCACAGGGGGACGACCATACGGTGCCCGAGGCAGCTATTGACCCTCGGAGACAAGTCGGTTGGAGGACGATGTATTGGATCGCGACGCAAAATGAGTGTTCCATCGTCATTAGGAGGCCCTGAATGTTACAATTAACTATCAGTTTTTCGTCGGATTCGAAAATCTAAACTCACAGGAGAACGACCATAAGGTGCCCGAGGCAGCAATAGACCGTTGGAGACAAGTCGGCTGGAGGCCGATGTATTGAATCTCGACGCAATTTGAGTGTTCCATCGTCATTACAAGGCCCTGAACTTTACAATTAACTATCAGTTTCGCGACGGATTCGAAAATCTACTCACAGGAGAAGTCATACGGTGCTCGAGACAGCAATATACCCCTTGGAGACAAATCGGCTGGAGGACGATGTATTGAATCTCGACGCAATTTGAGTCTTCTATCGTCATTAGGAGGCGCTGAACGTTACAATTCACTTTCATTTTTGCGTCGGATTCGAAAATCTAGAGTCACAGGAGAAAGATCATATTGTGCCCGAGACAGCAATATCCCCTTGGAGGCAAGTCGGCTGGAAGCCGATGTATTGAATCTCGACGCAATTTGAGTGTTCCATCGTCATTAGAAGGTCCTGATCGTTACAATTAACTATCATTTTTGCGTCGGATTCGAAAATCTAGACTCACAGGAGAAAGACCATAAGGTGCCCGAGGCAGCAATGGACCCTTGGAGACAAGTCGGCTGGAGGCCGATGTATTGGATCTCGACGCAATTTGAGTGTTCCATCGTCATTAGAAGGCCCTGAACGTGACAATTAACTATGATTTTTGCGTCGGATTCGAAAATCTAGACTCACAGGAGAACGACCATAAGGTGCCCGAGGCAGCAGTAGACCCTTGGAGACAAGTCGGCTGGAGGACGATGTATTGAATCTCGACGCAATTTGAGAGTTCCATCGTCATTAGGCGGCCCTGAACGTTACAATTAACTATCATTTTGGCGTCGGATTCGCAAATCTAGACTTACAAGAGAACGACCATAAAGTGCCCGAGGCAGCAATAGACCCTTGGAGACAAGTCGGCTGGAGGACGATGTATTGGATCGCGACGCAATTTGAGTGTTCCATCGTCATTAGGAGGCCCTGAATGTTACAATTAACTATCAGTTTTTCGTCGGATTCGAAAATCTAGACTCACAGCAGACGAACCATTTGGTGCCCGAGGCAGCAATATCCCCTTGGAGACAAATCGGCTGGAGGACGATGTATTTAATCCCGACGCAAGTTGAGTCCTCTATCGTCATTAGGAGGCGCTGAACGTTACAATTCACTATCATTTTTGCGTCGGATTCGAAAATCTAGACTCACAGGAGAAGGATTATATTGTGCCCGAGACAGCAATATCCCCTTGGAGACAAGTCGGCTGGAGGACGATGTATTGAATCTCGACGCAATTTGAGTGTTCCATCGGCATTAGGAGGCCCTGAACGTTAAAATTAACTATCATTTTTCCGTCGGATTCGATAATCTAAACTCACAGGAGAACGACCATACGGCGCCCGAGGCAGCAACAGACCCTTGGAGACAAGTGGGCTGGAGGACGATGTATTGAATCTCGACGCAATTTGAGTGTTCCATCGTCATTACAAGGCCCTGAACGTTACAATTAACTATCATTTTTGCGTCGGATTCGAAAATCTAGACTCACAGGAGAACGACCATAAGGTGCCCGAGGCAGCAATAGACCCTTGGAGACAAATCGGCTGGAGGACGATGTATTGGATCGCGACGCAATTTGAGTCTTCTATCGTCATTAGGAGGCGCTGAACGTTACAATTCACTATCATTTTTGCGTCGGATTCGAAAATCTAGACTCACAGGAGAAGGACCATGTGGTGCCCGAGGCAGCGATATCCCCTTGGAGACAAGTCGGCTGGAGGCCGATGTATTGAATCTCGACGCAATTTGAGTGTTCCATTGTCGTTACAAAGCCCTGAACCTTACAATTAACTATCATTTTTGCGTCGGATTCGAAAATCTAGACTCACTGGAGAAAGACCATAAGGTGCCCGAGGCAGCAATGGACCCTTGGAGACAAGTCGGCTGGAGGACGATGTATTGAATCTCGACGCAATTTGAGAGTTCCATCGTCATTAGGCGGCCCTGAACGTTACAATTAACTATCATTTTTGCCTCGGATTCGAAAATCTAGACTCACAGGAGAAGGATCATATTGTACCCGAGACAGCAATATCCCCTTGGAGACAAGTCGGCTGGAGGACGATGTATTGAATCTCGACGCAATTTGAGTGTTCCTTCGTCATTAGAAGGCCCTGAACGATACAATTAACTATCATTTTTGCGTCGGATTCGAAAATCTAGACTCACAGGAGAACGACCATAACGTGCCCGAGGCAGCAATAGACCCTTGGAGACAAGTCGGCTGGAGGCCGATGTATTGAATCTCGACGCAATTTGAGTGTTCCATCGGCATTAGGAGGCCCTGAACGTTAAAATTAACTATCATTCTTGCGTCGGATTCGATAATCTAAACTCACAGGAGAACGACCATAAGGTGCCCGAGGCAGCAACAGACCCTTGGAGACAAGTCGGCTGGAGGCCGATGTATTGAATCTCGACGCAATTTGAGTGTTCCATCGGCATTAGGAGGCCCTGAACGTTACAATTAACTATCATTTTTGCGTCGGATTCGATAATCTAATCTCACAGGAGAACGAACATAAGGTGCCCGAGGCAGCAATAGACCCTTGCAGATAAGTCGGCTGGAGGCCGATGTATTGAATCTCGACGCAATTTGAGAGTTCCATCATCATTAGGCGGTCCTGAACGTTACAATTAACTATCATTTTGGCGTCGGATTCGATAATCTAAACTCACAGGGGAACGACCATAAAGTGCCCGCGGCAGCATTAGACCCTTGGAGACAAGTCGGCTGGAGGACGATGTATTGAATCTCGACGCAATTTGAGTCTTCTATCGTCATTAGGAGGCGCTGAACGTTACAATTCACTATCATTTTTGCGTCGGATTCGAAAATCTAGACTCACAGGAGGAGGATCATATTGTGCCCGAGACAGCAATATCCCCTTGGAGACAAGTCGGCTGGAGGACGATGTATTGAATCTCGACGCAATTTAAGTGTTCCATCGTCATTAGAAGGCCCTGAACGTTACAATTAACTATCGTTTTTGCGTCGGATTCGAAAATCTAGACTCACAGGAGAACGACCATAAGGTGCCCGAGGCAGCAATAGACCCTTGGAGACAAATCGGCTGGAGGACGATGTATTGAATCTCGACGCAATTTGAGTGTTGCATCGTCATTACAAGGCCCTGAACGTTACAATTAACTATCATTTTTGCGTCGGATTCGAAAATCTAGACTCACAGGAGAACGACCATAAGGTGCCCGAGGCAGCAATAGACCCTTTGAGGCAAGTCGGATGGAGGACGATGTATTGGATCGCGAAGCAATTTGAGTCTTCTATCGTCATTAGGAGGCGCTGAACGTTACAATTCACTATCATTTTTGCGTCGGATTCGAAAATCTAGACTCACAGGAGAACGACCGTAAGGTGCCCGAGGCAGCAATAGACCCTTGGAGACAAGTCGGCTGGAGGCCGATGTATTGAATCTCGACGCAATTTGAGTGTTCCATCGGCATTAGGAGGCCCTGAACGTTAAAATTAACTATCATTCTTGCGTCGGATTCGATAATCTAAACTCACAGGAGAACGACCATAAGGTGCCCGTTGCAGCAACCGACCCTTGGAGACAAGTCGGCTGGAGGCCGATGTATTGAATCTCGACGCAATTTGAGTGTTCCATAGGCATTAGGAGGCCCTGAACGTTACAATTAACTATCATTTTTGCGTCGGATTCGATAATCTAATCTCACAGGAGAACGAACATAAGGTGCCCGAGGCAGCAATAGACCCTTGGAGACAAGTCGGCTGGAGGCCGATGTATTGAATCTCGACGCAATTTGAGAGTTCCATCATCATTAGGCGGTCCTGAACGTTACAATTCACTATCATTTTTGCGTCGGATTCGAAAATCTAGACTCACAGGAGAAGGATCATATTGTGCCCGAGACAGCAATATCCCCTTGGAGACAAGTCGGCTGGAGGACGATGTATTGAATCTCGACGCAATTTAAGTGTTCCATCGTCATTAGAAGGCCCTGAACGTTACAATTAACTATCATTTTTGCGTCGGATTCGAAAATCTAGACTCACAGGAGAACGACCATGAGGTGCCCGAGGCAGCAATAGACCCTTGGAGACAAGTCGGCTGGAGGCCGATGTATTGAATCTCGACGCAATTTGAGTGTTCCATCGGCATTAGGAGGCCATGAACGATAAAATTAACTATCATTTTTCCGTCGGATTCGAAAATCTAGACTCACAGGAGAACGACCATAAGGTGCCCGAGGCAGCGATATCCCCTTGGAGACAAGTCGGCTGGAGGCCGATGTATTGAATCTCGACGCAATTTGAGTGTTCCATTGTCATTACAAAGCCCTGAAACTTACAATTAACTATCAGTTTCGCGTCGGATTCGAAAATCTACTCACAGGAGAAGTTCATACGGTGCTCGAGACAGCAATATACCCCTTGGAGACAAATCGGCTGGAACGACGATGTATTGAATCTCGACGCAATTTGAGTCTTCTATCGTCATTAGGAGGCGCTGAACGTTACAATTCACTATCATTTTTGCGTCGGATTCGAAAATCTAGGCTCACAGGAGAAAGATCATATTGTGCCTGAGACAAGTCGGCTGGAGGACGATGTATTGAATCTCGACGCAATTTGAGTGTTCCATCGTCATTAGAAGGCCCTGAACGTTACAATTAACTATCATTTTTGCGTCGGATTCGAAAATCTAGACTCACAGGAGAACGACCATAAGGTGCCCGAGGCAGCAATGGACCCTTGGAGACAAGTCGGCTGGAGGCCGATGTATTGGATCTCGACGCAATTTGAGTGTTCCATCGTCATTAGAAGGCCCTGAACGTTACAATTAACTATGATTTTTGCGTCGGATTCGAAAATCTAGACTCACAGGAGAACGACCATAAGGTGCCCGAGGCAGCAATAGACCCTTGGTGACAAGTCGGCTGGAGGCCGATGTATTGAATCTCGACGCAATTTGAGTGTTCCATCGTCATTAGAAGGCCCTGAACGTTACAATTAACTATCATTTTTGCGTCGGATACGAAAATCTAGACTCACAGGAGAACGACCATAAGGTGCCCGAGGCAGCAATAGACCCTTGGAGACAAGTCGGCTGGAGGACGATGTATTGAATCTCGACGCAATTTGAGAGATCCATCATCATTAGGCGGTCCTGAACGTTACAATTAACTATCATTTTGGCGTCGGATTCGATAATCTAAACTCACAGGGGAACGAACATAAGGTGCCCGAGGCAGCAATAGACCCTTGGAGACAAGTCGGCTGGAGGCCGATGTATTGAATCTCGACGCAATTTGAGAGTTCCATCGGCATTAGGAGGCCATGAACGTTACAATTAACTATCATTTTTGCGTCGGATTCGATAATCTAATCTCACAGGAGAACGAACATAAGGTGCCCGAGGCAGCAATAGACCCTTGGAGACAAGTCGGCTGGAGGCCGATGTATTGAATCTCGACGCAATTTGAGAGTTCCATCATCATTAGGCGCTCCTGAACGTTACAATTCACTATCATTTTTGCGTCGGATTCGAAAATCTAGACTCACAGGAGAAGGATCATATTGTGCCCGAGACAGCAATATCCCCTTGGAGACAAGTCGGCTGGAGGACGATGTATTGAATCTCGACGCAATTTAAGTGTTCCATCGTCATTAGAAGGCCCTGAACGTTACAATTAACTATCATTTTTGCGTCGGATTCGAAAATCTAGACTCACAGGAGAACGACCATAAGGTGCCCGAGGCAGCAATAGACCCTTGGAGACAAGTCGGCTGGAGGCCGATGTATTGAATCTCGACGCAATTTGAGTGTTCCATCGGCATTAGGAGGCCATGAACGTTAAAATTAACTATCATTTTTCCGTCGGATTCGATAATCTAAACTCACAGGAGAACGACCATACGGCGCCCGAGGCAGCAACAGACCCCTGGAGACAAGTCGGCTGGAGGACGATGTATTGAATCTCGACGCAATTTGAGTGTTCCATCGTCATTACAAGGCCCTGAACGTTACAATTAACTATCATTTTTGCGTCGGATTCGAAAATCTAGACTCACAGGAGAACGACCATAAGGTGCCCGAGGCAGCGATATCCCCTTGGAGACAAGTCGGCTGGAGGCCGATGTATTGAATCTCGACGCAATTTGAGTGTTCCATTGTCATTACAAAGCCCTGAAACTTACAATTAACTATCAGTTTCGCGTCGGATTCGAAAATCTACTCACAGGAGAAGTTCATACGGTGCTCGAGACAGCAATATACCCCTTGGAGACCAATCGGCTGGAACGACGATGTATTGAATCTCGACGCAATTTGAGTCTTCTATCGTCATTAGGAGGCGCTGAACGTTACAATTCACTATCATTTTTGCGTCGGATTCGAAAATCTAGGCTCACAGGAGAAAGATCATATTGTGCCTGAGACAAGTCGGCTGGAGGACGATGTATTGAATCTCGACGCAATTTGAGTGTTCCATCGTCATTAGAAGGCCCTGAACGTTACAATTAACTATCATTTTTGCGTCGGATTCGAAAATCTAGACTCACAGGAGAACGACCATAAGGTGCCCGAGGCAGCAATGGACCCTTCGAGACAAGTCGGCTGGAGGCCGATGTATTGGATCTCGACGCAATTTGAGTGTTCCATCGTCATTAGAAGGCCCTGAACGTTACAATTAACTATCATTTTTGCGTCGGATTCGAAAATCTAGACTCACAGGAGAACGACCATAAGGTGCCCGAGGCAGCAATGGACCCTTGGAGACAAGTCGGCTGGAGGCCGATGTATTGGATCTCGACGCAATTTGAGTGTTCCATCGTCATTAGAAGGCCCTGAACGTTACAATTAACTATGATTTTTGCGTCGGATTCGAAAATCTTGACTCACAGGAGAACGACCATAAGGTGCCCGAGGCAGCAATAGACCCTTGGTGACAAGTCGGCTGGAGGCCGATGTATTGAATCTCGACGCAATTTGAGTGTTCCATCGTCATTAGAAGGCCCTGAACGTTACAATTAACTATCATTTTTGCGTCGGATACGAAAATCTAGACTCACAGGAGAACGACCATAAGGTGCCCGAGGCAGCAATAGACCCTTGGAGACAAGTCGGCTGGAGGACGATGTATTGAATCTCGACGCAATTTGAGAGATCCATCATCATTAGGCGGTCCTGAACGTTACAATTAACTATCATTTTGGCGTCGGATTCGATAATCTAAACTCACAGGGGAACGACCATAAAGTGCCCGCGGCAGCATTAGACCCTTGGAGACAAGTCGGCTGGAGGACGATGTATTGAATCTCGACGCAATTTGAGTCTTCTATCGTCATTAGGAGGCGCTGAACGTTACAATTCACTATCATTTTTGCGTCGGATTCGAAAATCTAGGCTCACAGGAGAAAGATCATATTGTGCCCGAGACAGCAATATCCCCTTGGAGACAAGTCGGGTGGAGGACGATGTATTGAATCTCGACGCAATTTGAGTGTTCCATCGTCATTAGAAGGCCCTGAACGTTACAATTAACTATCATTTTGGCGTCGGATTCGAAAATCTAGACTTACAAGAGAACGACCATAAAGTGCCCGAGGCAGCAATAGACCCTTGGAGACAAGTCGGCTGGAGGACGATGTATTGGATCGCGACGCAATTTGAGTCTTTTATCGTCATTAGGAGGCGCTGAACGTTACAGTTCACTATCATTTTTGCGTCGGATTCGAAAATCTAGACTCACAGGAGAAGGACCATGTGGTGCCCGAGGCAGCGATATCCCCTTGGAGACAAGTCGGCTGGAGGCCGATGTATTGAATCTCGACGCAATTTGAGTGTTCCATCGTCATTAGAAGGCTCTGAATGTTACAATTAACTATCACTTTTGCGTCGGATACGAAAATCTAGACACACAGGAGAACGACCATAAGGTGCCCGAGGCAGCAATAGAACCTTGGAGACAAGTCGGCTGGAGGCCGATGTATTGAATCTCGACGCAATTTGAGTGTTCCATCGGCATTAGGAGGCCCTGAACGTTAAAATTAACTATCATTCTTGCGTCGGATTCGATAATCTAAACTCACAGGAGAACGACCATAAGGTGCCCGAGGCAGCAACAGACCCTTGGAGACAAGTCGGCTGGAGGCCGATGTATTGAATCTCGACGCAATTTGAGTGTTCCATCGGCATTAGGAGGCCCTGAACGTTACAATTAACTATGATTTTTGCGTCGGATTCGAAAATCTAGACTCACAGGAGAACGACCATAAGGTGCCCGAAGCACCAATTGACCCTTGGATACAAGTCGGCTGGAGGCTGATGTATTGAATCTCGACGCAATTTGAGTGTTCCATCGGCATTAGGAGGCCTTGAACGTTAAAATTAACTATGATTTTTGCGTCGGATTCGATAATCTAAACTCACAGGAGAACGACCATACGGTGCCCGAGGCAGCAACAGACCCTTGGAGACAAGTCGGCCGGAGGACGATGTATTTAATCTCGACGCAATTTGAGTGTTCCATCGTCATTACAAGGCCCTGAACGTTACAATTAACTATCATTTTTGCGTCGGATTCGAAAATCTAGACTCACAGCAGACGAACCATTTGGTGCCCGAGGCAGCAATATCCCCTTGGAGACAAATCGGCTGGAGGACGATGTATTGAATCCCGACGCAATTTGAGTCTTCTATTGTCATTAGGAGGCGCTGAACGTTACAATTCACTATCATTTTTGCCTCGGATTCGAAAATCTAGACTCACAGGAGAAGGATCATATTGTACCCGAGACAGCAATATCCCCTTGGAGACAAGTCGGCTGGAGGACGATGTATTGAATCTCGACGCAATTTGAGTGTTCCATCGTCATTAGAAGGCCCTGAACGTTACAATTAACTATCATTTTTGCGTCGGATTCGAAAATCTAGACTCACAGGAGAACGACCATAAGGTGGCCGAGGCAGCAATAGACCCTTGGAGACAAGTCGGCTGGAGGACGATGTATTGGATCGCGACGCAATTTGAGTCTTCTATCGTCATTAGGAGGCGCTGAACGTTACAATTCACTATCATTTTTGCGTCGGATTCGAAAATCTAGACTCACAGGAGGAGGACCATGTGGTGCCCGAGGCAGCGATATCCCCTTGGAGACAAGTCGGCTGGAGGCCGATGTATTGAATCTCGACGCAATTTGAGTGTTCAATCGTCATTAGAAGGCCCTGAACGTTACAATTAACTATCATTTTTGCGTCGGATACGAAAATCAAGACACACAGGAGAACGACCATAAGGTGCCCGAGGCAGCAATAGACCCTTGGAGACAAGTCGGCTGGAGGCCGATGTATTGAATCTCGACGCAATTTGAGAGTTCCATCGTCATTAGGCGGCCCTGAACGTTACAATTAACTATCATTTTCGCGTCGGATTCGTAAATCTAGACTTACAAGAGAACGACCATATAGTGCCTGGGGCAGCATTAGACCCTTGGAGACGAGTCGGCTGGAGGACGATGTATTGGATCGCGACGCAATTTGATTGTTCCATCGTCATTAGGAGGCCCTGAATGTAACAATTAACTATCAGTTTTTCGTCGGATTCGAAAATCTAGACTCACAGCAGACGAACCATTTGGTGCCCGAGGCAGCAATATCCCCTTGGAGACAAATCGGCTGGAGGACGATGTATTGAATCTCGACGCAATTTGAGTGTTCCATCGTCATTACAAGGCCCTGAACGTTATAATTAACTATCATTTTTGCGTCCCATTCGAAAATCTAGACTCACAGGAGAACGACCATAAGGTGCCCGAGGCAGCAATAGACCCTTGGAGACAAGTCGGCTGGAGGACGATGTATTGGATCGCGAAGCAATTTGAGTCTTCTATCGTCATTAGGAGGCGCTGAACGTTACAATTCACTATCATTTTTGCGTCGGATTCGAAAATCTAGACTCACAGGAGAAGGACCATGTGGTGCCCGAGGCAGCGATATCCACTTGGAGACAAGTCGGCTGGAGGCCGATGTATTGAATCTCGACGCAATTTGAGTGTTCCATTGTCATTACAAAGCCCTGGACCTTACAATTAACTATCAGTTTCGCGTCGGATTCGAAAATCTACTCACAGGAGAAGTTCATACGGTGCTCGAGACAGCAATATACCCCTTGGATCAAATCGGCTGGAGGACGATGTATTGAATCTCGACGCAATTTGAGTCTTCTATCGTCATTAGGAGGCGCTGAACGTTACAATTCACTATCATTTTTGCGTCGGATTCCAAAATCTAGGCTCACAGGAGAAAGATCATATTGTGCCCGAGACAAGTCGGCTGGATTACGATGTATTGAATCTCGACGCAATTTGAGTGTTCCATCGTCATTAGAAGGCCCTGAACGTTACAATTAACTATGATTTTTGCGTCGGATTCGAAAATCTAGACTCACAGGGGAACGACCATACGGTGCCCGAGGCAGCTATTGACCCTCGGAGACAAGTCGGTTGGAGGACGATGTAT
This sequence comes from Schistocerca serialis cubense, assembly GCF_023864345.2. Classification (NCBI taxonomy): domain Eukaryota; kingdom Metazoa; phylum Arthropoda; class Insecta; order Orthoptera; family Acrididae; genus Schistocerca; species Schistocerca serialis. The sequence goes on from NC_064647.1 coordinate 5,780,928, forward strand.
TGGATCGCGACGCAAAATGAGTGTTCCATCGTCATTAGGAGGCCCTGAATGTTACAATTAACTATCAGTTTTTCGTCGGATTCGAAAATCTAAACTCACAGGAGAACGACCATAAGGTGCCCGAGGCAGCAATAGACCGTTGGAGACAAGTCGGCTGGAGGCCGATGTATTGAATCTCGACGCAATTTGAGTGTTCCATTGTCATTACAAAGCCCTGAACTTTACAATTAACTATCAGTTTCGCGACGGATTCGAAAATCTACTCACAGGAGAAGTTCATACGGTGCTCGAGACAGCAATATACCCCTTGGAGACAAATCGGCTGGAGGACGATGTATTGAATCTCGACGCAATTTGAGTCTTCTATCGTCATTAGGAGGCGCTGAACGTTACAATTCACTATCATTTTTGCGTCGGATTCGAAAATATAGAGTCACAGGAGAAAGATCATATTGTGCCCGAGACAGCAATATCCCCTTGGAGGCAAGTCGGCTGGAAGCCGATGTATTGAATCTCGACGCAATTTGAGTGTTCCATCGTCATTAGAAGGTCCTGATCGTTACAATTAACTATCATTTTTGCGTCGGATTCGAAAATCTAGACTCACAGGAGAAAGACCCTAAGGTGCCCGAGGCAGCAATGGACCCTTGGAGACAAGTCGGCTGGAGGCCGATGTATTGGATCTCGACGCAATTTGAGTGTTCCATCGTCATTAGAAGGCCCTGAACGTTACAATTAACTATGATTTTTGCGTCGGATTCGAAAATCTAGACTCACAGGAGAACGACCATAAGGTGCCCGAGGCAGCAATAGACCCTTGGAGACAAGTCGGCTGGAAGACGATGTATTGAATCCCGACGCAAGATGAGTCCTCTATCGTCATTAGGAGGCGCTTAACGTTACTATTCACTATCATTTTTGCGTCGGATTCGAAAATCTAGACTCACAGGAGAACGACCATAAGGGCCCGAGGCAGCAATAGACCCTTGGAGACAAGTCGGCTGGAGGCCGATGTATTGAATCTCGACGCAATTTGAGTGTTCCATCGGCATTAGGAGGCCCTGAACGTTAAAATTAACTATCATTCTTGCGTCGGATTCGATAATCTAAACTCACAGGAGAACGACCATAAGGTGCCCGAGGCAGCAACAGACCCTTGGAGACAAGTCGGCTGGAGGCCGATGTATTGAATCTCGACGCAATTTGAGTGTTCCATCGGCATTAGGAGGCCCTGAACGTTACAATTAACTATCATTTTTGCGTCGGATTCGATAATCTAATCTCACAGGAGAACGAACATAAGGTGCCCGAGGCAGCAATAGACACTTGGAGACAAGTCGGCTGGAGGCCGATGTATTGAATCTCGACGCAATTTGAGAGTTCCATCATCATTAGGCGGTCCTGAACGTTACAATTAACTATCATTTTGGCGTCGGATTCGATAATCTAAACTCACAGGGGAACGACCATAAAGTGCCCGCGGCAGCATTAGACCCTTGGAGACAAGTCGGCTGGAGGACGATGTATTGAATCTCGACGCAATTAGAGTCTTCTATCGTCATTAGGGGGCGCTGAACGTTACAATTCACTATCATTTTTGCGTCGGATTCGAAAATCTAGACTCACAGGAGAAGGATTATATTGTGCCCGAGACAGCAATATCCCCTTGGAGACAAGTCGGCTGGAGGACGATGAATTGAATCTCGACGCAATTTGGGTGTTCCATCGGCATTAGGAGGCCCTGAACGTTAAAATTAACTATCATTTTTCCGTCGGATTCGATAATCTAAACTCACAGGAGAACGACCATACGGCGCCCGAGGCAGCAACAGACCCTTGGAGACAAGTGGGCTGGAGGACGATGTATTGAATCTCGACGCAATTTGAGTGTTCCATCACATTACAAGGCCCTGAACGTTACAATTAACTATCATTTTTGCGTCGGATTCGAAAATCTAGACTCACAGGAGAACGACCATAAGATGCCCGAGGCAGCAATAGACCCTTGGAGACAAATCGGCTGGAGGACGATGTATTGGATCGCGACGCAATTTGAGTCTTCTATCGTCATTAGGAGGCGCTGAACGTTACAATTCACTATCATTTTTGCGTCGGATTCGAAATTCTAGACTGACAGGAGAAGGACCATGTGGTGCCCGAGGCAGCGATATCCCCTTGGAGACAAGTCGGCTGGAGGCCGATGTATTGAATCTCGACGCAATTTGAGTGTTCCATTGTCGTTACAAAGCCCTGAACCTTACAATTAACTATCATTTTTGCGTCGGATTCGAAAATCTAGACTCACAGGAGAAAGACCATAAGGTGCCCGAGGCAGCAATGGACCCTTGGAGACAAGTCGGCTGGAGGACGATGTATTGAATCTCGACGCAATTTGAGAGTTCCATCGTCATTAGGCGGCCCTGAACGTTACAATTTTGTAATTACAATTACAAAATCATTTTTGCCTCGGATTCGAAAATCTAGACTCACAGGAGAAGGATCATATTGTACCCGAGACAGCAATATCCTCTTGGAGACAAGTCGGCTGGAGGACGATGTATTGAATCTCGACGCAATTTGAGTGTTCCATCGTCATTAGAAGGCCCTGAACGTTGCAATTAACAATCATTATTGCGTCGGATTCTAAAATCTAGACAACACACGAGAACGACCATAAGGTGGCCGAGGCAGCAATAGACCCTTGGAGACAAGTCGGCTGGAGGACGATGTATTGGATCGCGACGCAATGTGAGTCTTCTATCGTCATTAGGAGGCGCTGAACGTTACAATTCACTATCATTTTTGCGTCGGATTCGAAAATCTAGACTCACAGGAGAAGGACCATGTGGTGCCCGAGGCAGCGATATCCCCTTGGAGACAAGTCGGCTGGAGGCCGATGTATTGAATCTCGACGCAATTTGAGTGTTCCATCGTCATTAGAAGGCCCTGAACGTTACAATTAACTATCATTTTGGCGTCGGATTCGTAAATCTAGACTTACAAGAGAACGACCATATAGTGCCCGAGGCAGCATTAGACCCTTGGAGACAAGTCGGCTGGAGGACGATGTATTGAATCTCGACGCAATTAGAGTCTTCTATCGTCATTAGGAGGCGCTGAACGTTACAATTCACTATCATTTTTGCGTCGGATTCGAAAATCTAGACTCACAGGAGAAGGATTATATTGTGCCCGAGACAGCAATATCCCCTTGGAGACAAGTCGGCTGGAGGACGATGTATTGAATCTCGACGCAATTTGAGTGTTCCATCGGCATTAGGAGGCCCTGAACGTTAAAATTAACTATCATTTTTCCGTCGGATTCGATAATCTAAACTCACAGGAGAACGACCATACGGCGCCCGAGGCAGCAACAGACCCTTGGAGACAAGTGGGCTGGAGGACGATGTATTGAATCTCGACGCAATTTGAGTGTTCCATCGTCATTACAAGGCCCTGAACGTTACAATTAACTATCATTTTTGCGTCGGATTCGAAAATCTAGACTCACAGGAGAACGACCATAAGGTGCCCGAGGCAGCAATAGACCCTTGGAGACAAATCGGCTGGAGGACGATGTATTGGATCGCGACGCAATTTGAGTCTTCTATCGTCATTAGGAGGCGCTGAACGTTACAATTCACTATCATTTTTGCGTCGGATTCGAAATTCTAGACTGACAGGAGAAGGACCATGTGGTGCCCGAGGCAGCGATATCCCCTTGGAGACAAGTCGGCTGGAGGCCGATGTATTGAATCTCGACGCAATTTGAGTGTTCCATTGTCGTTACAAAGCCCTGAACCTTACAATTAACTATCATTTTGCGTCGGATTCGAAAATCTAGACTCACAGGAGAAAGACCATAAGGTGCCCGAGGCAGCAATGGACCCTTGGAGACAAGTCGGCTGGAGGACGATGTATTGAATCTCGAAGCAATTTGAGAGTTCCATCGTCATTAGGCGGCCCTGAACGTTACAATTTTGTTATTACAATTACAAAATCATTTTTGCCTCGGATTCGAAAATCTAGACTCACAGGAGAAGGATCATATTGTACCCGAGACAGCAATATCCCCTTGGAGACAAGTCGGCTGGAGGACGATGTATTGAATCTCGACGCAATTTGAGTGTTCCATCGTCATTAGAAGGCCCAGAACGTTACAATTATCAATCATTTTTGCGTCGGATTCGAAAATCTAGACAACACACGAGAACGACCATAAGGTGGCCGAGGCAGCAATAGACCCTTGGAGACAAGTCGGCTGGAGGACGATGTATTGGATCGCGACGCAATTTGAGTCTTCTATCGTCATTAGGAGGCGCTGAACGTTACAATTCACTATCATTTTTGCGTCGGATTCGAAAATCTAGACTCACAGGAGAAGGAACATGTGGTGCCCGAGGCAGCGATATCCCCTTGGAGACAAGTCGGCTGGAGGCCGATGTATTGAATCTCGACGCAATTTGAGTGTTCCATCGTCATTAGAAGGCCCTGAACGTTACAATTAACTATCATATTTGCTTCGGATTCGTAAATCTAGACTTACAAGAGAACGACCATATAGTGCCCGAGGCAGCATTAGACCCTTGGAGACAAGTCGGCTGGAGGACGACGTATTGGATCGCGACGCAATTTGAGTGTTCCATCGTCATTAGGAGGCCCTGAATGTTACAATTAACTATCAGTTTTTCGTCGGTTTCGAAAATCTAGACTCACAGCAGACGAACCATTTAGTGCCCGAGGCAGCAATATCCCCTTGGAGACAAATCGGCTGGAGGACGATGTATTGAATCCCGACGCAAGTTGAGTCTTCTATCGTCATTAGGAGGCGCTGAACGTTACAATTCACTATCATTTTTGCGTCGGATTCGAAAATCTAGACTCACAGGAGAACGACCATAAGGTGCCCGAGGCAGCAATAGACCCTTGGAGACAAGTCGGCTGGAGGCCGATGTATTGAATCTCGACGCAATTTGAGTGTTCCATCGGCATTAGGAGGCCCTGAACGTTAAAATTAACTATCATTATTGCGTCGGATTCGATAATCTAAACTCACAGGAGAACGACCATAAGGTGCCCGAGGCAGCAACAGACCCTTGGAGACAAGTCGGCTGGAGGCCGATGTATTGAATCTCGACGCAATTTGAGTGTTCCAGCGGCATTAGGAGGCCCTGAACGTTACAATTAACTATCATTTTTGCGTCGGATTCGATAATCTAATCTCACAGGAGAACGAACATAAGGTGCCAGAGGCAGCAATAGACCCTTGCAGATAAGTCGGCTGGAGGCCGATGTATTGAATCTCGACGCAATTTGAGAGTTCCATCATCATTAGGCGGTCCTGAACGTTACAATTAACTATCATTTTGGCGTCGGATTCGATAATCTAAACTCACAGGGGAACGACCATAAAGTGCCCGCGGCAGCATTAGACCCTTGGAGACAAGTCGGCTGGAGGACGATGTATTGAATCTCGACGCAATTTGAGTCTTCTATCGTCATTAGGAGGCGCTGAACGTTACAATTCACTATCATTTTTGCGTCGGATTCGAAAATCTAGACTCACAGGAGAAGGATCATATTGTGCCCGAGACAGCAATATCCCCTTGGAGACAAGTCGGTTGGAGGACGATGTATTGAATCTCGACGCAATTTGAGTGTTCCATCGTCATTAGAAGGCCCTGAACGTTACAATTAACTATCATTTTTGCGTCGGATTCGAAAATCTAGACTCACAGTAGAACGACCATAAGGTGCCCGAGGCAGCAATAGACCCTTGGAGACAAGTCGGCTGGAGGCCGATGTATTGAATCTCGACGCAATTTGAGTGTTCCATCGGCATTAGGAAGCCCTGAACGTTAAAATTAACTATCATTTTTCCGTCGGATTCGATAATCTAAACTCACAGGAGAACGACCATACGGTGCCCGAGGCAGCAACAGACCCTTGGAGACAAATCGGCTGGAGGACGATGTATTGAATCTCGACGCAATTTGAGTGTTGCATCGTCATTACAAGGCCCTGAACGTTACAATTAACTATCATTTTTGCGTCGGATTCGAAAATCTAGACTCACAGGAGAACGACCATAAGGTGCCCGAGGCAGCAATAGACCCTTGGAGGCAAGTCGGCTGGAGGACGATGTATTGGATCGCGAAGCAATTTGAGTCTTCTATCGTCATTAGGAGGCGCTGAACGTTACAATTCACTATCATTTTTGCGTCGGATTCGAAAATCTAGACTCACAGGAGAACGACCATAAGGTGCCCGAGGCAGCAATAGACCCTTGGAGACAAGTCGGCTGGAGGCCGATGTATTGAATCTCGACGCAATTTGAGTGTTCCATCGGCATTAGGAGGCCCTGAACGTTGAAATTAACTATCATTCTTGCGTCGGATTCGATAATCTAAACTCACAGGAGAACGACCATAAGGTGCCCGAGGCAGCAACAGACCCTTGGAGACAAGTCGGCTGGAGGCCGATGTATTGAATCTCGACGCAATTTGAGTGTTCCATCGGCATTAGGAAGCCCTGAACGTTACAATTAACTATCATTTTTGCGTCGGATTCGATAATCTAATCTCACAGGAGAACGAACATAAGGTGCCCGAGGCAGCAATAGACCCTTGGAGACAAGTCGGCTGGAGGACGATGTATTGAATCTCGACGCAATTTGAGTCTTCTATCGTCATTAGGAGGCGCTGAACGTTACAATTCACTATCATTTTTGCGTCGGAAACGAAAATCTAGACTCACAGGAGAAGGATCATATTGTGCCCGAGACAGCAATATCCCCTTGGAGACAAGTCGGCTGGAGGACGATGTATTGAATCTCGACGCAATTTAAGTGTTCCATCGTCATTAGAAGGCCCTGAACGTTACAATTAACTATCATTTTTGCGTCGGATTCGAAAATCTAGACTCACAGGAGAACGACCATAAGTTGCCCGAGGCAGCAATAGACCCTTGGAGACAAGTCGGCTGGAGGCCGATGTATTGAATCTCGACGCAATTTGAGTGTTCCATCGGCATTAGGAGGTCATGAACGTTAAAATTAACTATCATTTTTCCGTCGGATTCGATAATCTGAACTCACAGGAGAACGACCATACGGCGCCCGAGGCAGCAACAGACCCTTGGAGACAAGTCGGCTGGAGGACGATGTATTGAATCTCGACGCAATTTGAGTGTTCCATCGTCATTACAAGGCCCTGAACGTTACAATTAACTATCATTTTTGCGTCGGATTCGAAAATCTAGACTCACAGGAGAACGACCATAAGGTGCCCGAGGCAGCAATAGACCCTTGGAGACAAGTCGGCTGGAGGACGATGTATTGGATCGCGACGCAATTTGAGTCTTCTATCGTCATTAGGAGGCGCTGAACGTTACAATTCACTATCATTTTTGCGTCGGATTCGAAAATCTAGACTCACAGGAGAAGGACCATGTGGTGCCCGAGGCAGCGATATCCCCTTGGAGACAAGTCGGCTGGAGGCCGATGTATTGAATCTCGACGCAATTTGAGTGTTCCATTGTCATTACAAAGCCCTGAAACTTACAATTAACTATCAGTTTCGCGTCGGATTCGAAAATCTACTCACAGGAGAAGTTCATACGGTGCTCGAGACAGCAATATACCCCTTGGAGACAAATCGGCTGGAACGACGATGTATTGAATCTCGACGCAATTTGAGTCTTCTATCGTCATTAGGAGGCGCTGAACGTTACAATTCACTATCATTTTTGCGTCGGATTGGAAAATCTAGGCTCACAGGAGAAAGATCATATTGTGCCTGAGACAAGTCGGCTGGAGGACGATGTATTGAATCTCGACGCAATTTGAGTGTTCCATCGTCATTAGAAGGCCCTGAACGTTACAATTAACTATCATTTTTGCGTCGGATTCGAAAATCTAGACTCACAGGAGAACGACCATAAGGTGCCCGAGGCAGCAATGGACCCTTCGAGACAAGTCGGCGGGAGGCCGATGTATTGGATCTCGACGCAATTTGAGTGTTCCATCGTCATTAGAAGGCCGTGAACGTTACAATTAACTATCATTTTTGCGTCGGATTCGAAAATCTAGACTCACAGGAGAACGACCATAAGGTGCCCGAGGCAGCAATGGACCCTTGGAGACAAGTCGGCTGGAGGCCGATGTATTGGATCTCGACGCAATTTGAGTGTTCCATCGTCATTAGAAGGCCGTGAACGTTACAATTAACTATGATTTTTGCGTCGGATTCGAAAATCTAGACTCACAGGAGAACGACCATAAGGTGCCCGAGGCAGCAATAGACCCTTGGTGACAAGTCGGCTGGAGGCCGATGTATTGAATCTCGACGCAATTTGAGTGTTCCATCGTCATTAGAAGGCCCTGAACGTTACAATTAACTATCATTTTTGCGTCGGATACGAAAATCTAGACTCACAGGAGAACGACCATAAGGTGCCCGAGGCAGCAATAGACCCTTGGAGACAAGTCGGCTGGAGGACGATGTATTGAATCTCGACGCAATTTGAGTGTTCCATCATCATTAGGCGGTCCTGAACGTTACAATTAACTATCATTTTGGCGTCGGATTCGATAATCTAAACTCACAGGGGAACGACCATAAAGTGCCCGCGGCAGCATTAGACCCTTGGAGACAAGTCGGCTGGAGGACGATGTATTGAATCTCGACGCAATTTGAGTCTTCTATCGTCATTAGGAGGCGCTGAACGTTACAATTCACTATCATTTTTGCGTCGGATTCGAAAATCTAGGCTCACAGGAGAAAGATCATATTGTGCCCGAGACAGCAATATCCCCTTGGAGACAAGTCGGCTGGAGGACGATGTATTGAATCTCGACGCAATTTGAGTCTTCTATCGTCATTAGGAGGCGCTGAACGTTACAATTCACTATCATTTTTGCGTCGGATTCGAAAATCTAGGCTCACAGGAGAAAGATCATATTGTGCCCGAGACAGCAATATCCCCTTGGAGACAAGTCGGGTGGAGGACGATGTATTGAATCTCGACGCAATTTGAGTGTTCCATCGTCATTAGAAGGCCCTGAACGTTACAATTAACTATCATTTTGGCGTCGGATTCGTAAATCTAGACTTACAAGGGAACGACCATAAAGTGCCCGAGGCAGCAATAGACCCTTGGAGACAAGTCGGCTGGAGGACGATGTATTGGATCGCGACGCAATTTGAGTGTTCCATCGTCATTAGGAGGCCCTGAATGTTACAATTAACTATCAGTTTTTCGTCGGATTCGAAAATCTGGACTCACAGCAGACGAACCATTTGGTGCCCGAGGCAGCAATATCCCCTTGGAGACAAATCGGCTGGGGACGATGTATTGAATCTCGACGCAATTTGAGTCTTCTATCGTCATTAGGAGGCGCTGAACGTTACAATTCACTATCATTTTTGCGTCGGATTCGAAATTCTAGACTGACAGGAGAAGGACCATGTGGTGCCCGAGGCAGCGATATCCCCTTGGAGACAAGTCGGCTGGAGGCCGATGTATTGAATCTCGACGCAATTTGAGTGTTCCATTGTCGTTACAAAGCCCTGAACCTTACAATTAACTATCATTTTGCGTCGGATTCGAAAATCTAGACTCACAGGAGAAAGACCATAAGGTGCCCGAGGCAGCAATGGACCCTTGGAGACAAGTCGGCTGGAGGACGATGTATTGAATCTCGACGCAATTTGAGAGTTCCATCGTCATTAGGCGGCCCTGAACGTTACAATTTTGTTATTACAATTACAAAATCATTTTTGCCTCGGATTCGAAAATCTAGACTCACAGGAGAAGGATCATATTGTACCCGAGACAGCAATATCCCCTTGGAGACAAGTCGGCTGGAGGACGATGTATTGAATCTCGACGCAATTTGAGTGTTCCATCGTCATTAGAAGGCCCAGAACGTTACAATTATCAATCATTTTTGCGTCGGATTCGAAAATCTAGACAACACACGAGAACGACCATAAGGTGGCCGAGGCAGCAATAGACCCTTGGAGACAAGTCGGCTGGAGGACGATGTATTGGATCGCGACGCAATTTGAGTCTTCTATCGTCATTAGGAGGCGCTGAACGTTACAATTCACTATCATTTTTGCGTCGGATTCGAAAATCTAGACTCACAGGAGAAGGAACATGTGGTGCCCGAGGCAGCGATATCCCCTTGGAGACAAGTCGGCTGGAGGCCGATGTATTGAATCTCGACGCAATTTGAGTGTTCCATCGTCATTAGAAGGCCCTGAACGTTACAATTAACTATCATATTTGCTTCGGATTCGTAAATCTAGACTTACAAGAGAACGACCATATAGTGCCCGAGGCAGCATTAGACCCTTGGAGACAAGTCGGCTGGAGGACGACGTATTGGATCGCGACGCAATTTGAGTGTTCCATCGTCATTAGGAGGCCCTGAATGTTACAATTAACTATCAGTTTTTCGTCGGTTTCGAAAATCTAGACTCACAGCAGACGAACCATTTAGTGCCCGAGGCAGCAATATCCCCTTGGAGACAAATCGGCTGGAGGACGATGTATTGAATCCCGACGCAAGTTGAGTCTTCTATCGTCATTAGGAGGCGCTGAACGTTACAATTCACTATCATTTTTGCGTCGGATTCGAAAATCTAGACTCACAGGAGAACGACCATAAGGTGCCCGAGGCAGCAATAGACCCTTGGAGACAAGTCGGCTGGAGGCCGATGTATTGAATCTCGACGCAATTTGAGTGTTCCATCGGCATTAGGAGGCCCTGAACGTTAAAATTAACTATCATTCTTGCGTCGGATTCGATAATCTAAACTCACAGGAGAACGACCATAAGGTGCCCGAGGCAGCAACAGACCCTTGGAGACAAGTCGGCTGGAGGCCGATGTATTGAGTCTCGACGCAATTTGAGTGTTCCAGCGGCATTAGGAGGCCCTGAACGTTACAATTAACTATCATTTTTGCGTCGGATTCGATAATCTAATCTCACAGGAGAACGAACATAAGGTGCCAGAGGCAGCAATAGACCCTTGCAGATAAGTCGGCTGGAGGCCGATGTATTGAATCTCGACGCAATTTGAGAGTTCCATCATCATTAGGCGGTCCTGAACGTTACAATTAACTATCATTTTGGCGTCGGATTCGATAATCTAAACTCACAGGGGAACGACCATAAAGTGCCCGCGGCAGCATTAGACCCTTGGAGACAAGTCGGCTGGAGGACGATGTATTGAATCTCGACGCAATTTGAGTCTTCTATCGTCATTAGGAGGCGCTGAACGTTACAATTCACTATCATTTTTGCGTCGGATTCGAAAATCTAGACTCACAGGAGAAGGATCATATTGTGCCCGAGACAGCAATATCCCCTTGGAGACAAGTCGGTTGGAGGACGATGTATTGAATCTCGACGCAATTTGAGTGTTCCATCGTCATTAGAAGGCCCTGAACGTTACAATTAACTATCATTTTTGCGTCGGATTCGAAAATCTAGACTCACAGTAGAACGACCATAAGGTGCCCGAGGCAGCAATAGACCCTTGGAGACAAGTCGGCTGGAGGCCGATGTATTGAATCTCGACGCAATTTGAGTGTTCCATCGGCATTAGGAAGCCCTGAACGTTAAAATTAACTATCATTTTTCCGTCGGATTCGATAATCTAAACTCACAGGAGAACGACCATACGGTGCCCGAGGCAGCAACAGACCCTTGGAGACAAATCGGCTGGAGGACGATGTATTGAATCTCGACGCAATTTGAGTGTTGCATCGTCATTACAAGGCCCTGAACGTTACAATTAACTATCATTTTTGCGTCGGATTCGAAAATCTAGACTCACAGGAGAACGACCATAAGGTGCCCGAGGCAGCAATAGACCCTTGGAGGCAAGTCGGCTGGAGGACGATGTATTGGATCGCGAAGCAATTTGAGTCTTCTATCGTCATTAGGAGGCGCTGAACGTTACAATTCACTATCATTTTTGCGTCGGATTCGAAAATCTAGACTCACAGGAGAACGACCATAAGGTGCCCGAGGCAGCAATAGACCCTTGGAGACAAGTCGGCTGGAGGCCGATGTATTGAATCTCGACGCAATTTGAGTGTTCCATCGGCATTAGGAGGCCCTGAACGTTGAAATTAACTATCATTCTTGCGTCGGATTCGATAATCTAAACTCACAGGAGAACGACCATAAGGTGCCCGAGGCAGCAACAGACCCTTGGAGACAAGTCGGCTGGAGGCCGATGTATTGAATCTCGACGCAATTTGAGTGTTCCATCGGCATTAGGAAGCCCTGAACGTTACAATTAACTATCATTTTTGCGTCGGATTCGATAATCTAATCTCACAGGAGAACGAACATAAGGTGCCCGAGGCAGCAATAGACCCTTGGAGACAAGTCGGCTGGAGGACGATGTATTGAATCTCGACGCAATTTGAGTCTTCTATCGTCATTAGGAGGCGCTGAACGTTACAATTCACTATCATTTTTGCGTCGGAAACGAAAATCTAGACTCACAGGAGAAGGATCATATTGTGCCCGAGACAGCAATATCCCCTTGGAGACAAGTCGGCTGGAGGACGATGTATTGAATCTCGACGCAATTTAAGTGTTCCATCGTCATTAGAAGGCCCTGAACGTTACAATTAACTATCATTTTTGCGTCGGATTCGAAAATCTAGACTCACAGGAGAACGACCATAAGTTGCCCGAGGCAGCAATAGACCCTTGGAGACAAGTCGGCTGGAGGCCGATGTATTGAATCTCGACGCAATTTGAGTGTTCCATCGGCATTAGGAGGTCATGAACGTTAAAATTAACTATCATTTTTCCGTCGGATTCGATAATCTAAACTCACAGGAGAACGACCATACGGCGCCCGAGGCAGCAACAGACCCTTGGAGACAAGTCGGCTGGAGGACGATGTATTGAATCTCGACGCAATTTGAGTGTTCCATCGTCATTACAAGGCCCTGAACGTTACAATTAACTATCATTTTTGCGTCGGATTCGAAAATCTAGACTCACAGGAGAACGACCATAAGGTGCCCGAGGCAGCAATAGACCCTTGGAGACAAGTCGGCTGGAGGACGATGTATTGGATCGCGACGCAATTTGAGTCTTCTATCGTCATTAGGAGGCGCTGAACGTTACAATTCACTATCATTTTTGCGTCGGATTCGAAAATCTAGACTCACAGGAGAAGGACCATGTGGTGCCCGAGGCAGCGATATCCCCTTGGAGACAAGTCGGCTGGAGGCCGATGTATTGAATCTCGACGCAATTTGAGTGTTCCATTGTCATTACAAAGCCCTGAAACTTACAATTAACTATCAGTTTCGCGTCGGATTCGAAAATCTACTCACAGGAGAAGTTCATACGGTGCTCGAGACAGCAATATACCCCTTGGAGACAAATCGGCTGGAACGACGATGTATTGAATCTCGACGCAATTTGAGTCTTCTATCGTCATTAGGAGGCGCTGAACGTTACAATTCACTATCATTTTTGCGTCGGATTGGAAAATCTAGGCTCACAGGAGAAAGATCATATTGTGCCTGAGACAAGTCGGCTGGAGGACGATGTATTGAATCTCGACGCAATTTGAGTGTTCCATCGTCATTAGAAGGCCCTGAACGTTACAATTAACTATCATTTTTGCGTCGGATTCGAAAATCTAGACTCACAGGAGAACGACCATAAGGTGCCCGAGGCAGCAATGGACCCTTCGAGACAAGTCGGCGGGAGGCCGATGTATTGGATCTCGACGCAATTTGAGTGTTCCATCGTCATTAGAAGGCCCTGAACGTTACAATTAACTATCATTTTTGCGTCGGATTCGAAAATCTAGACTCACAGGAGAACGACCATAAGGTGCCCGAGGCAGCAATGGACCCTTGGAGACAAGTCGGCTGGAGGCCGATGTATTGGATCTCGACGCAATTTGAGTGTTCCATCGTCATTAGAAGGCCGTGAACGTTACAATTAACTATGATTTTTGCGTCGGATTCGAAAATCTAGACTCACAGGAGAACGACCATAAGGTGCCCGAGGCAGCAATAGACCCTTGGTGACAAGTCGGCTGGAGGCCGATGTATTGAATCTCGACGCAATTTGAGTGTTCCATCGTCATTAGAAGGCCCTGAACGTTACAATTAACTATCATTTTTGCGTCGGATACGAAAATCTAGACTCACAGGAGAACGACCATAAGGTGCCCGAGGCAGCAATAGACCCTTGGAGACAAGTCGGCTGGAGGACGATGTATTGAATCTCGACGCAATTTGAGTGTTCCATCATCATTAGGCGGTCCTGAACGTTACAATTAACTATCATTTTGGCGTCGGATTCGATAATCTAAACTCACAGGGGAACGACCATAAAGTGCCCGCGGCAGCATTAGACCCTTGGAGACAAGTCGGCTGGAGGACGATGTATTGAATCTCGACGCAATTTGAGTCTTCTATCGTCATTAGGAGGCGCTGAACGTTACAATTCACTATCATTTTTGCGTCGGATTCGAAAATCTAGGCTCACAGGAGAAAGATCATATTGTGCCCGAGACAGCAATATCCCCTTGGAGACAAGTCGGCTGGAGGACGATGTATTGAATCTCGACGCAATTTGAGTCTTCTATCGTCATTAGGAGGCGCTGAACGTTACAATTCACTATCATTTTTGCGTCGGATTCGAAAATCTAGGCTCACAGGAGAAAGATCATATTGTGCCCGAGACAGCAATATCCCCTTGGAGACAAGTCGGGTGGAGGACGATGTATTGAATCTCGACGCAATTTGAGTGTTCCATCGTCATTAGAAGGCCCTGAACGTTACAATTAACTATCATTTTGGCGTCGGATTCGTAAATCTAGACTTACAAGGGAACGACCATAAAGTGCCCGAGGCAGCAATAGACCCTTGGAGACAAGTCGGCTGGAGGACGATGTATTGGATCGCGACGCAATTTGAGTGTTCCATCGTCATTAGGAGGCCCTGAATGTTACAATTAACTATCAGTTTTTCGTCGGATTCGAAAATCTGGACTCACAGCAGACGAACCATTTGGTGCCCGAGGCAGCAATATCCCCTTGGAGACAAATCGGCTGGGGACGATGTATTGAATCTCGACGCAATTTGAGTCTTCTATCGTCATTAGGAGGCGCTGAACGTTACAATTCACTATCATTTTTGCGTCGGATTCGAAAATCTAGGCTCACAGGAGAAAGATCATATTGTGCCCGAGACAGCAATATCCCCTTGGAGACAAGTCGGCTGGAGGACGATGTATTGAATCTCGACGCAATTTGAGTGTTCCATCGTCATTAGAAGGCCCTGAACGATACAATTAACTATGATTTTTGCGTCGGATTCGAAAATCTAGACCCACAGGAGAACGACCATAAGGTGCCCGAAGCACCAATAGACCCTTGGATACAAGTCGGCTGGAGGCTGATGTATTGAATCTCGACGCTATTTGAGTGTTCCATCGGCATTAGGAGGCCCTGAACGTTAAAATTAACTATCATTTTTGCGTCGGATTTGATGATCTAAACTCACAGGAGAACGACCATACGGTGCCCGAGGCAGCAACAGACCCTTGGAGACAAGTCGGCTGGAAGACGATGTATTGAATCTCGACGCAATTTGAGTGTTCCATCGTCATTACAAGGCCCTGAACGTTACAATTAACTATCATATTTGCGTCGCATTCGAAAATCTAGACTCACAGCAGACGAACCGTTTGGTGCCCGAGGCAGCAATATCCCCTTGGAGACAAATCGGCTGGAGGACGATTTATTGAATCCCGACGCAATTTGAGTCTTCTATTGTCATTAGGAGGCGCTGAACGTTACAATTCACTATCATTTTTGCGTCGGATTCGAAAATCTAGACTCACAGGAGAACGACCATAAGGTGGCCGAGGCAGCAATAGACCCTTGGAGATAAGTCGGCTGGAGAACGATGTATTGGATCGCGACGCAATTTGAGTGTTCCATCGTCATTAGGAGGCCCTGAATGTTACAATTAACTATCAGTTTTTCGTCGGATTCGAAAATCTAGACATGCAGCAGACGAACCATTTGGTGCCCGAGGCAGCAATAGACTGTTGGAGACAAGTCGGCTGGAGGCCGATGTATTGAATCTCGACGCAATTTGAGTGTTCCATCGTCATTACAAGGCCCTGAACCTTACAATTAACTATCAGTTTCGCGTCGGATTCGAAAATCTACTCACAGGAAAGTTCATACGGTGCTCGAGACAGCAATATACCCCTTGGAGACAAATCGGCTGGAGGACGATGTATTGAATCTCGACGCAATTTGAGTGTTCCATCGGCATTAGGAGGCCCTGAACGTTAAAATTAACAATCATTCTTCCGTCGGATTCGATAATCTAAACTCACAGGAGAACGACCATACGGTGCCCGAGGCAGCAACAGACCCTTGGAGACAAGTCGGCTGGAGGACGATGTATTGAATCACGACGCAATTTGAGTGTTCCATCGTCATTACAAGGCCCTGAACGTTACAATTAACTATCATTTTTGCGTCGGATTCGAAAATCTAGACTCACAGGAGAACGACCATAAGGTGCCCGAGGCAGCAATAGACCCTTGGAGACAAGTCGCCTGGAGGACGATGTATTGGATCGCGACGCAATTTGAGTCTTCTATCATCATTAGGAGGCGCTGAACGTTACAATTCACTATCATTTTTGCGTCGGATTCGAAAATCTAGGCTCACAGGAGAAAGATCATATTGTGCCCGAGACAAGTCGGCTGGAGGACAATGTATTGAATCTCGACGCAATTTGAGTGTTCCATCGTCATTAGAAGGCCCTGAACGTTACAATTAACTATCATTTTTGCGTCGGATTCGAAAATCTAGACTCACAGCAGACGAACCGTTTGGTGCCCGAGGCAGCAATATCCCCTTGGAGACAAATCGGCTGGAGGACGATGTATTGAATCCCTACGCAATTTGAGTCTTCTATTGTCATTAAGAGGCGCTGAACGTTACAATTCACTATCATTTTTGCGTCGGATTCGAAAATCTAGACTCACAGGAGAAGGATCGTATTGTACCCGAGACGGCAATATCCCCTTGGAGACAAGTCGGCTGGAGGACGATGTATTGAATCTCGACGCAATTTGAGTGTTCCATCGTCATTAGAAGGCCCTGAACGTTACAATTAACTATCATTTTTGCGTCGGATTCGAAAATCTAGACTCACAGGAGAACGACCATAAGGTGGCCGAGGCAGCAATAGACCCTTGGAGACAAGTCGGCTGGAGGACGATGTATTGGATCGCGACGCAATTTGAGTCTTCTATCGTCATTAGGAGGCGCTGAACGTTACAATTCACTATCATTTTTGCGTCGGATTCGAAAATCTAGACTCACAGGAGAAGGACCATAAGGTGCCCGAGGCAGCGATATCCCCTTGGAGACAAGTCGGCTGGAGGCCGATGTATTGAATCTCGACGCAATTTGAGTGTTCCATCGTCATTAGAAGGACCTGAACGTTACAATTAACTATCATTTTTGCGTCGGATACGAAAATCTAGACACACAGGAGAACGACCATAAGGTGCCCGAGGCAGCAATAGACCCTTGGAGACAAATCGGCTGGAGGACGATGTATTGAATCTCGACGCAATTTGAGTCTTCTATCGTCATTAGGAGGCGCTGAACGTTACAATTCACTATCATTTTTGCGTCGGATTCGAAAATCTAGGCTCACAGGAGAAAGATCATATTGTGCCCGAGACAGCAATATCCCCTTGGAGACAAGTCGGCTGGAGGACGATGTATTGAATCTCGACGCAATTTGAGTGTTCCATCCTCATTAGAAGGCCCTGAACGTTACAATTAACTATGATTTTTGCGTCGGATTCGAAAATCTAGACCCACAGGAGAACGACCATAAGGTGCCCGAAGCACCAATAGACCCTTGGATACAAGTCGGCTGGAGGCTGATGTATTGAATATCGACGCAATTTGAGTGTTCCATCGGCATTAGGAGGCCCCGAACGTTAAAATTAACTATCATTTTTGCGTCGGATTTGATGATCTAAACTCACAGGAGAACGACCATACGGTGCCCGAGGCAGCAACAGACCCTTGGAGACAAGTCGGCTGGAGGACGATGTATTGAATCTCGACGCAATTTGAGTGTTCCATCGTCATTACAAGGCCCTGAACGTTACAATTAACTATCATATTTGCGTCGCATTCGAAAATCTAGACTCCCAGCAGACGAACCGTTTGGTGCCCGAGGCAGCAATATCCCCTTGGAGACAAATCGGCTGGAGGACGATTTATTGAATCCCGACGCAATCTGAGTCTTCTATTGTCATTAGGAGGCGCTGAACGTTACAATTCACTATCATTTTTGCGTCGGATTCGAAAATCTAGACTCACAGGATAAGGATCATATTGTACCCGAGACAGCAATATCCCCTTGGAGACAAGTCGGCTGGAGGACGATGTATTGAATCTCGACGCAATTTGAGTGTTCCATCGTCATTAGAAGGCCCTGAACGTTACAATTAACTATCATTTTTGCGTCGGATTCGAAAATCTAGACTCACAGGAGAACGACCATAAGGTGGCCGAGGCAGCAATAGACCCTTGGAGATAAGTCGGCTGGAGGACGATGTATTGGATCGCGACGCAATTTGAGTGTTCCATCGTCATTTGGAGGTCCTGAAAGTTACAATTAACTATCAGTTTTTCGTCGGATTCGAAAATCTAGACATGCAGCAGACGAACCATTTGGTGCCCGAAACAGCAATAGACCGTTGGAGACAAGTCGGCTGGAGGCCGATGTATTGAATCTCGACGCAATTTGAGTGTTCCATCGTCATTACAAGGCCCTGAAACTTACAATTAACTATCAGTTTCGCGTCGGATTCGAAAATCTACTCACAGGAGAAGTTCATACGGTGCTCGAGACAGCAATATACCCCTTGGAGACAAATCGGCTGGAGGACGAAGTATTGAATCTCGACGCAATTTGAGTGTTCCATCGGCATTAGGAGGCCCTGAACGTTAAAATTAACTATCATTCTTCCGTCGGATTCGATAATCTAAACTCACAGGAGAACGACCATACGGTGCCCGAGGCAGCAACAGACCCTTGGAGACAAGTCGGCTGGAGGACGATGTATTGAATCTCGACGCAATTTGAGTATTCCATCGTCATTACAAGGCCCTGAACGTTACAATTAACTATCATTTTTGCGTCGGATTCGAAAATCTAGACTCACAGGAGAACGACCATAAGGTGCCCGAGGCAACAATAGACCCTTGGAGACAAGTCGCCTGGAGGACGATGTATTGGATCGCGACGCAATTTGAGTCTTCTATCGTCATTAGGAGGCGCTGAACGTTACAATTCACTATCATTTTTGCGTCGGATTCGAAAATCTAGGCTCACAGGAGAAAGATCATATTGTGCCCGAGACAAGTCGGCTGGAGGACAATGTATTGAATCTCGACGCAATTTGAGTGTTCCATCGTCATTAGAAGGCCCTGAACGTTACAATTAACTATCATTTTTGCGTCGGATTCGAAAATCTAGACTCACAGCAGACGAACCGTTTGGTGCCCGAGGCAGCAATATCCCCTTGGAGACAAATCGGCTGGAGGACGATGTATTGAATCCCGACGCAATTTGAGTCTTCTATTGTCATTAGGAGGCGCTGAACGTTACAATTCACTATCATTTTTGCGTCGGATTCGAAAATCTAGACTCACAGGAGAAGGATCATATTGTACCCGAGACGGCAATATCCCCTTGGAGACAAGTCGGCTGGAGGACGATGTATTGAATCTCGACGCAATTTGAGTGTTCCATCGGCATTAGAAGGCCCTGAACGTTACAATTAACTATCATTTTTGCGTCGGATTCGAAAATCTAGACTCACAGGAGAACGACCATAAGGTGGCCGAGGCAGCAATAGACCCTTGGAGACAAGTCGGCTGGAGGACGATGTATTGGATCGCGACGCAATTTGAGTCTTCTATCGTCATTAGGAGGCGCTGAACGTTACAATTCACTATCATTTTTGCGTCGGATTCGAAAATCTAGACTCACAGGAGAAGGACCATAATGTGCCCGAGGCAGCGATATCCCCTTGGAGACAAGTCGGCTGGAGGCCGATGTATTGAATCTCGACGCAATTTGAGTGTTCCATCGTCATTAGAAGGCCCTGAACGTTACAATTAACTATCATTTTTGCGTCGGATACGAAAATCTAGACACACAGGAGAACGACCATAAGGTGCCCGAGGCAGCAATAGACCCTTGGAGACAAGTCGGCTGGAGGACGATGTATTGGATCGCGACGCAATTTGAGTGTTCCATCGTCATTAGGTGGCCCTGAATGTTACAATTAACTATCAGTTTTTCGTCGGATTCGAAAATCTAAACTCACAGGAGAATGACCATAAGGTGCCCGAGGCAGCAATAGACCGTTGGAGACAAGTCGGCTGGAGGCCGATGTATTGAATCTCGACGAAATTTGAGTGTTCCATCGTCATTACAAGGCCCTGAACCTTACAATTAACTATCAGTTTCGCGTCGAATTCGAAAATCTACTCACAGGAGAAGTTCATACGGTGCTCGAGACAGCAATATACCCCTTGGAGACAAATCGGCTGGAGGACGATGTATTGAATCTTGACGCAATTTGAGTCTTCTATCGTCATTAGGAGGCGCTGAACGTTACAATTCACTATCATTTTTGCGTCGGATTCGAAAATCTAGACTCACAGGAGAAGGAACATATTGTGCCCGAGACAGCAATATCCCCTTGGAGACAAGTCGGCTGGAGGACGATGTATTGAATCTCGACGCAATTTGAGTGTTCCATCGTCATTACAAGGCCCTGAACGTTACAATTAACTATCATTTTTGCGTCGGATTCGAAAATCTAGACTCACAGGAGAACGACCATAAGGTGCCCGAGGCAGCAATAGACCCTTGGAGACAAGTCGGCTGGAGGCCGATGTATTGAATCTCGACGCAATTTGATTGTTCCATCGGCATTAGGAGCCCTGAACGTTAAAATTAACTATCATTCTTCCGTCGGATTCGATAATCTAAACTCACAGGAGAACGACCATACGGTGCCCGAGGCAGCAACAGACCCTTGGAGACAAGTCGGCTGGAGGACGATGTATTGAATCTCGACGCAATTTGAGTGTTCCATCGTCATTACAAGGCCCTGAACGTAACAATTAACTATCATTTTTGCGTCGGATTCGAATATCTAGACTCACAGGAGAACGTCCATAAGGTGCCCGAGGCAGCAATAGACTCTTGGAGACAAGTCGGCTGGAGGACGATGTATTGGATCGCGACGCAATTTGAGTCTTCTATCGTCATTAGGTGGCGCTGAACGTTGCAATTCACTATCATTTTTGCGTCGGATTCGAAAATCTAGGCTCACAGGAGAAAGATCATATTGTGCCCGAGTCAAGTCGGCTGGAGGACGATGTATTGAATCTCGACGCAATTTGAGTGTTCCATCGTCATTAGAAGGCCCTGAACGTTACAATTAACTATCATTTTTGCGTCGGATTCGAAAATCTAGACTCACAGGAGAACGACCATAAGGTGCCCGAGGCAGCAATAGACCCTTGGAGACAAGTCGGCTGGAGGCCGATGTATTGAATCTCGACGCAATTTGAGTGTTGCATCGTCATTAGGAGGCGCTGAACGTTACAATTCACTATCATTTTTGCGTCGGATTCGAAAATCTAAACTCACAGGAAAACGACCATAAGGTGCCCGAGGCAGCAATAGACCGTTGGAGACAAGTCGGCTGGAGGCCGATGTATTGAATCTCGACGCAATTTGAGTGTTCCATCGTCATTACAAGGCCCTGAACCTTACAATTAACTATCAGTTTCGCGTCGGATTCGAAAATCTACCCACAGGAGAAGTTCATACGGTGCTCGAGACAGCAATATACGCCTTGGAGACAAATCGGCTGGAGGACGATGTATTGAATCTCGACGCAATTTGAGTCTTCTATCGTCATTAGGAGGCGGTGAACGTTACAATTAACTATGATTTTTGCGTCGGATTCGAAAATCTAGACTCACAGGGGAACGACCATACGGTGCCCGAGGCAGCTATTGACCCTCGGAGACAAGTCGGTTGGAGGACGATGTATTGGATCGCGACGCAAAATGAGTGTTCCATCGTCATTAGGAGGCCCTGAATGTTACAATTAACTATCAGTTTTTCGTCGGATTCGAAAATCTAAACTCACAGGAAAACGACGATAAGGTGCCCGAGGCAGCAATAGACCGTTGGAGACAAGTCGGCTGGAGGCCGATGTATTGAATCTCGACGCAATTTGAGTGTTCCATCGCCATTACAAGGCCCTGAACCATACAATTAACTATCAGTTTCGCGTCGGATTCGAAAATCTACTCACAGGAGAAGTTCATACGGTGCTCGAGACAGCAATATACCCCTTGGAGACAAATCGGCTGGAGGACGATGTATTGAATCTCGACGCATTTTGAGTCTTCTATCGTCATTAGGAGGCGCTGAACGTTACAATTCACTATCATTTTTGCGTCGGATTCGAAAATCTAGACTCTCAGGAGAAAGATCATATTGTGCCCGAGACAGCAATACCCCTTTGGAGGCAAGTCGGCTGGAAGCCGATGTATTGAATCTCGACGCAATTTGAGTGTTCCATCGTCATTAGAAGGCCCTGAACGTTACAATTACCTATCATTTTTGCGTCGGATTCGAAAATCTAGACTCACAGGAGAACGACCATAAGGTGCCCGAGGCAGCAATGGACCCTTGGAGACAAGTCGGTTGGAGGCCGATGTATTGGATCTCGACGCAATTTGAGTGTTCCATCGTCATTAGAAGGCCCTGAACGTTACAATTAACTATCATTTTTGCGTCGGATACGAAAATCTAGACTCACAGGAGAACGACCATAAGGTGCCCGAGGCAGCAATAGACGCTTGGAGACAAGTCGGCTGGAGGACGATGTATTGGATCGCGACGCAATTTGAGTGTTCCATCGTCATTAGGAGGCCCTGAATGTTACAATTAACTATCAGTTTTTCGTCGGATTCGAAAATCTAGACTCACAGCAGACGAACCATTTGGTGCCCGAGGCAGCAATATCCCCTTGGAGACAAGTCGGCTGGAGGACGATTTATTGAGTCTCGACGCAATTTGAGTGTTCCATCGTCATTAGAAGGCCCTGAACGTTACAATTAACAATCATTTTTGCGTCGGATTCGAAAATCTAGACTCACAGGAGAACGACCATAAGGTGCCCGAAAAGCAGCAATAGACCCTTGGAGACAAGTCGGCTGGAGGCAGATGTATTGAATCTCGACGCAATTTGAGTGTTCCATCGGCATTAGGAGGCCCTGAACGTTACAATTAACTATCATTTTTGCGTCGGATTCGATAATCTATACTCACAGGAGAACGACCATACGGTGCCCGAGGCAGCAACAGACCATTGGAGACAAGTCGGCTGGAGGACGATGTATTGAATCTCGACGCAATTTGAGTGTTCCATCGTCATTACAAGGCCCTGAACGTTACAATTAACTACCATTTTTGCGTCGGATGCGAAAATCTAGACTCACAGCAGACGAACCATTTGGTGCCCGAGGCAGCCCCTTGGAGACAAATCGGCTGGAGGACGATGTATTGAATCCCGACGCAATTTGAGTCTTCTATTGTCATTAGGAGGCGCTGAACGTTAAAATTCACTATCATTTTTGCGTCGGATTCGAAAATCTAGACTCACAGGAGAAGGATCATATTGTACCAGAGACAGCAATATCCCCTTGGAGGCAAGTCGGCTGGAGGACGATGAATTGAATCTCGACGCAATTTGAGTGTTCCATCGTCATTAGAAGGCCCTGAACGTTACAATTAACTATCATTTTTGCGTCGGATTCGTAAATCTAGAGTCACAGGAGAACGACCATAAGGTGCCCGAGGCAGCAATTGACCCTTGGAGACAAGTCCGCTGGAGGACGATGTATTGAATCGCGACGCAATTTGAGTGTTCCATCGTCATTAGGAGGCCCTGAATGTTACAATTAACTATCAGTTTTTCGTCGGATTCGGAAATCTAGACTCACAGCAGACGAACCATTTGGTGCCCGAGGCAGCAATATACCCTTGGAGACAAATCGGCAGGAGGACGATGAATCCCGACGCAATTTGAGTCTTCTATCGTCATTAGGAGGCGCTGAACGTTACAATTCACTATCATTTTAGCGTCGGATTCGAAAATCTAGACTCACAGGAGAACGACCATAAGGTGCTCGAGGCAGCAATAGACCCTTGGAGACAAGTCGGCTGGAGGCCGATGTATTGAATCTCGACGCAGTTTGAGTCTTCTATCGTCATTAGAAGTACATGAACGTTACAATTAACTATCATTTTTGCGTCGGATTCGAAAATCTAGACTCACAGGAGAACGACCATAAGGTGCCCGAGGCAGCAATAGACCCTTGGAGACAAGTCGGCTGGAGGACGATGTATTGAATCTCGACGCAATTTGAGAGTTCCATCGTCATTAGGAGGCCCTGAACGTTACAATTAACTATCATTCTTGCGTCGGATTCGATAATCTAAACTCACAGGGGAACGACCATAAAGAGCCCGCGGCAGCATTAGACCCTTGGAGACAAGTCGGCTGGAGGACGATGTATTGGATCGCGACGCAATTTGAGTGTTCCATCGTCATTAGGAGGCCCTGAATGTTACAATTAACTACCATTTTTGCGTTGGATTCGAAAATCTAGACTCACAGGAGAACGACCATAAGGTGCCCGAGGCAGCAATGGACCCTTGGAGACAAGTCGGCTGGAGGCCGATGTATTGAATCTCGACGCAATTTGAGTGTTCCATCGGCATTAGGAGGCCCTGAACGTTAAAATTAACTATCATTTTTCCGTCGGATTCGATAATCTAAACTCACAGGAGAACGACCATACGGTGCCCGAGGCAGCAACAGACCCTTGGACACAAGTCGGCTGGAGGACGATGTATTGAATCTCGACGCAATTTGAGTGTTCCATCGTCATTAGAAGGCCCTGAACGTTACAATTAACTATCATTTTTGCGTCGGATTCGAAAATCTAGACTCACAGCAGACGAACCATTTGGTGCCCGAGGCAGCAATATCCCCTTGGAGACAAATCGGCTGGAGGACGATGTATTGAATGCCGACGCAATTTGAGTCTTCTATCGTCATTAGGAGGCGCTGAACGTTACAATTCACTATCATTTTTGCGTCGGATTCGAAAATCTAGACTCACAGGAGAACGACCATAAGGTGCCCGAGGCAGCAATGGACCCTTGGAGACAAGTCGGCTGGAGGCCGATGTATTGGATCTCGACGCAATTTGAGTGTTCCATCGTCATTAGAAGGCCCTGAACGTTACAATTAACTATGATTTATGCGTCGGATTCGAAAATCTAGACTCACAGGAGAACGACCATAAGGTGCCCGAGGCAGCAATAGACCCTTGGTGACAAGTCGGCTGGAGGCCGATGTATTGAATCTCGACGCAATTTGAGTGTTCCATCGTCATTAGAAGGCCCTGAACGTTACAATTAACTATCATTTTTGCGTCGGATACGAAAATCTAGACTCACAGGAGAACGACAATAAGGTGCCCGAGGCAGCAATAGACCCTTGGAGACAAGTCGGCTGGAGGACGATGTATTGAATCTCGACGCAATTTGAGAGTTCCATCGTCATTAGGCGGCCCTGAACGTTACAATTAACTATCATTTTGGCGTGGGATTCGTAAATCTAGACTTACAAGAGAACGACCATAAAGTGCCCGAGGCAGCAATAGACCCTTGGAGACAAGTCGGCTGGAGGACGATGTATTGGATCGCGACGCAATTTGAGTGTTCCATCGTCATTAGGAGGCCCTGAATATTACAATTAACTATCAGTTTTTCGTCGGATTCGAAAATCTAGACTCACAGGGGAAGGATCATATTGTGCCCGAGACAGCAATATCCCTTGGAGTCAAGTCGGCTGGAAGACGATTTATTGAATCTCGACGCAATTTGAGTGTTCCATCGTCATTAGAAGGCCTTGAACGTTACAATTAACGATCATTTTTGCGTCGGATTCGAAAATCTAGACTCACAGGAGAAGGATCATATTGTACCCGAGACAGCAATATCCCCTTGGAGACAAGTCGGATGGAGGACGATGTATTTAATCTCGACGCAATTTGAGTGTTCCATCGTCATTAGAAGGCCCTGAACGTTACAATTAACTATCATTTTTGCGTCGGATTCGAAAATCTAGACACACAGGAGAACGACCATAAGGTGCCCGAGGCAGCAATGGACCCTTGGAGACAAGTCGGCTGGAGGACGATGTATTGAATCTCGACGCAATTTGAGAGTTCCATCGTCATTAGGCGGCCCTGAACGTTACAATTAACTATCATTTTGGCGTCGGATTCGTAAATCTAGACTTACAAGAGAACGACCATATAGTGCCCGAGGCAGCATTAGACCCTTGGAGACAAGTCGGCTGGAGGATTATTTATTGAATCTCGACGCAATTTGAGTGTTCCATCGTCATTAGAAGGCCCTGAACGTTACAATTATCTATCATTTTTGCGTCGGATTCAAAAATCTAGACTCACAGGAGAACGACCATAAGGTGCCCGAAGCAGCAATAGACCCTTGGAGACAAGTCGGCTGGAGGCTGATGTATTGAATATCGACGCAATTTGAGTGTTCCATCGGCATTAGGAGGCCCTGAACGTTAAAATTAACTATCATTTTTGCGTCGGATTCGATAATCTAAACTCACAGGAGAACGACCATACGGTGCCCGAGGCAGCAACAGACCTTTGGAGACAAGTCGGCTGGAGGACGATGTATTGAATCTCGACGCAATTTGAGTGTTCCATCGTCATTACAAGGCCCTGAACTTTACAATTAACTATCAGTTTCGCGACGGATTCGAAAATCTACTCACAGGAGAAGTTCATACGGTGCTCGAGACAGCAATATACCCCTTGGAGACAAATCGGCTGGAGGACGATGTATTGAATCTCGACGCAATTTGAGTCTTCTATCGTCATTAGAAGGCGCTGAACGTTACAATTCACTATCATTTTTGCGTCGGATTCGAAAATCTAGAGTCACAGGAGAAAGATCATATTGTGCCCGAGACAGCAATATCCCCTTGGAGGCAAGTCGGCTGGAAGCCGATGTATTGAATCTCGACGCAATTTGAGTGTTCCATCGTCATTACAAGGCCTGAACGTTACAATTAACTATCATTTTTGCGTCGGATTCGAAAATCTAGACTCACAGCAGACGAACCATTTGGTGCCCGAGGCAGCAATATCCCCTTGGAGACAAATCGGCTGGAGGACGATGTATTGATTCCCGACGCAATTTGAGTCTTCTATCGTCATTAGGAGGCGCTGAACGTTACAATTCACTATCATTTTTGCGTCGGATTCGAAAATCTAGACTCACAGGAGAAGGACCATGTGGTGCCCGAGGCAGCGATATCCCCTTGGAGACAAGTCGGCTGGAGGACGATTTATTGAATCTCGACGCAATTTGAGTGTTCCATCGTCATTAGAAGGCCCTGAACGTTACAATTAACTATCATTTTTGCGTCGGATTCGAAAATCTAGACTCACAGGAGAACGACCATAAGGTGCCCGAAGCAGCAATAGACCCTTGGAGACAAGTCGGCTGGAGGCTGATGTATTGAATCTCGACGCAATTTGAGTGTTCCATCGGCATTAGGAGGCCCTGAACGTTAAAATTAACTATCATTTTTGCGTCGGATTCGATAATCTATACTCACAGGAGAACGACCATACGGTGCCCGAGGCAGCAACAGACCCTTGGAGACAAGTCGGCTGGAGGACGATGTATTGAATCTCGACGCAATTTGAGTGTTCCATCGTCATTACAAGGCCTGAACGTTACAATTAACTATCATTTTTGCGTCGGATTCGAAAATCTAGACTCACAGCAGACGAACCATTTGGTGCCCGAGGCAGCAATATCCCCTTGGAGACAAATCGGCTGGAGGACGATGTATTGAATCCCGACGCAATTTGAGTCTTCTATTGTCATTAGGAGGCGCTGAACGTTAAAATTCACTATCATTTTTGCGTCGGATTCAAAAATCTAGACTCACAGGAGAAGGATCATATTGTACCCGAGACAGCAATATCCCCTTGGAGACAAGTCGGATGGAGGACGATGTATTTAATCTCGACGCAATTTGAGTGTTCCATCGTCATTAGAAGGCCCTGAACGTTACAACTAACTATCATTTTTCCGTCGGATTCGAAAATCTAGACACACAGGAGAACGACCATAAGGTGCCCGAGGCAGCAATAGACCCTTGGAGACAAGTCGGCTGGAGGACGATGTATTGAATCTCGACGCAATTTGAGAGTTCCATCGTCATTAGGCGGCCCTGAACGTTACAATTAACTATCATTTGGGCGTCGGATTCGTAAATCTAGACTTACAAGAGAACGACCATATAGTGCCCGAGGCAGCATTAGACCCTTGGAGACAAGTCGGCTGGAGGACGATTTATTGAATCTCGACGCAATTTGAGTGTTCCATCGTCATTAGAAGGCCCTGAACGTTACAATTATCTATCATTTTTGCGTCGGATTCAAAAATCTAGACTCACAGGAGAACGACCATGAGGTGCCCGAAGCAGCAATAGACCCTTGGAGACAAGTCGGCTGGAGGCTGATGTATTGAATATCGACGCAATTTGAGTGTTCCATCGGCATTAGGAGGCCCTGAACGTTAAAATTAACTATCATTTTTGCGTCGGATTCGATAATCTAAACTCACAGGAGAACGACCATACGGTGCCCGAGGCAGCAACAGACCTTTGGAGACAAGTCGGCTGGAGGACGATGTATTGAATCTCGACGCAATTTGAGTGTTCCATCGTCATTACAAGGCCCTGAACTTTACAATTAACTATCAGTTTCGCGACGGATTCGAAAATCTACTCACAGGAGAAGTTCATACGGTGCTCGAGACAGCAATATACCCCTTGGAGACAAATCGGCTGGAGGACGATGTATTGAATCTCGACGCAATTTGAGTCTTCTATCGTCATTAGGAGGCGCTGAACGTTACAATTCACTATCATTTTTGCGTCGGATTCGAAAATCTAGAGTCACAGGAGAAAGATCATATTGTGCCCGAGACAGCAATATCCCCTTGGAGGCAAGTCGGCTGGAAGCCGATGTATTGAATCTCGACGCAATTTGAGTGTTCCATCGTCATTACAAGGCCTGAACGTTACAATTAACTATCATTTTTGCGTCGGATTCGAAAATCTAGACTCACAGCAGACGAACCATTTGGTGCCCGAGGCAGCAATATCCCCTTGGAGACAAATCGGCTGGAGGACGATGTATTGAATCCCGACGCAATTTGAGTCTTCTATCGTCATTAGGAGGCGCTGAACGTTACAATTCACTATCATTTTTGCGTCGGATTCAAAAATCTAGACTCACAGGAGAAGGATCATATTGTACCCGAGACAGCAATATCCCCTTGGAGACAAGTCGGATGGAGGACGATGTATTTAATCTCGACGCAATTTGAGTGTTCCATCGTCATTAGAAGGCCCTGAACGTTACAATTAACTATCATTTTGGCGTCGGATTCGTAAATCTAGACTTACAAGAGAACGACCATATAGTGCCCGAGGCAGCATTAGACCCTTGGAGACAAGTCGGCTGGAGGATTATTTATTGAATCTCGACGCAATTTGAGTGTTCCATCGTCATTAGAAGGCCCTGAACGTTACAATTATCTATCATTTTTGCGTCGGATTCAAAAATCTAGACTCACAGGAGAACGACCATAAGGTGCCCGAAGCAGCAATAGACCCTTGGAGACAAGTCGGCTGGAGGCTGATGTATTGAATATCGACGCAATTTGAGTGTTCCATCGGCATTAGGAGGCCCTGAACGTTAAAATTAACTATCATTTTTGCGTCGGATTCGATAATCTAAACTCACAGGAGAACGACCATACGGTGCCCGAGGCAGCAACAGACCTTTGGAGACAAGTCGGCTGGAGGACGATGTATTGAATCTCGACGCAATTTGAGTGTTCCATCGTCATTACAAGGCCCTGAACTTTACAATTAACTATCAGTTTCGCGACGGATTCGAAAATCTACTCACAGGAGAAGTTCATACGGTGCTCGAGACAGCAATATACCCCTTGGAGACAAATCGGCTGGAGGACGATGTATTGAATCTCGACGCAATTTGAGTCTTCTATCGTCATTAGAAGGCGCTGAACGTTACAATTCACTATCATTTTTGCGTCGGATTCGAAAATCTAGAGTCACAGGAGAAAGATCATATTGTGCCCGAGACAGCAATATCCCCTTGGAGGCAAGTCGGCTGGAAGCCGATGTATTGAATCTCGACGCAATTTGAGTGTTCCATCGTCATTACAAGGCCTGAACGTTACAATTAACTATCATTTTTGCGTCGGATTCGAAAATCTAGACTCACAGCAGACGAACCATTTGGTGCCCGAGGCAGCAATATCCCCTTGGAGACAAATCGGCTGGAGGACGATGTATTGAATCCCGACGCAATTTGAGTCTTCTATCGTCATTAGGAGGCGCTGAACGTTACAATTCACTATCATTTTTGCGTCGGATTCGAAAATCTAGACTCACAGGAGAAGGACCATGTGGTGCCCGAGGCAGCGATATCCCCTTGGAGACAAGTCGGCTGGAGGACGATTTATTGAATCTCGACGCAATTTGAGTGTTCCATCGTCATTAGAAGGCCCTGAACGTTACAATTAACTATCATTTTTGCGTCGGATTCGAAAATCTAGACTCACAGGAGAACGACCATAAGGTGCCCGAAGCAGCAATAGACCCTTGGAGACAAGTCGGCTGGAGGCTGATGTATTGAATCTCGACGCAATTTGAGTGTTCCATCGGCATTAGGAGGCCCTGAACGTTAAAATTAACTATCATTTTTGCGTCGGATTCGATAATCTATACTCACAGGAGAACGACCATACGGTGCCCGAGGCAGCAACAGACCCTTGGAGACAAGTCGGCTGGAGGACGATGTATTGAATCTCGACGCAATTTGAGTGTTCCATCGTCATTACAAGGCCTGAACGTTACAATTAACTATCATTTTTGCGTCGGATTCGAAAATCTAGACTCACAGCAGACGAACCATTTGGTGCCCGAGGCAGCAATATCCCCTTGGAGACAAATCGGCTGGAGGACGATGTATTGAATCCCGACGCAATTTGAGTCTTCTATTGTCATTAGGAGGCGCTGAACGTTAAAATTCACTATCATTTTTGCGTCGGATTCAAAAATCTAGACTCACAGGAGAAGGATCATATTGTACCCGAGACAGCAATATCCCCTTGGAGACAAGTCGGATGGAGGACGATGTATTTAATCTCGACGCAATTTGAGTGTTCCATCGTCATTAGAAGGCCCTGAACGTTACAACTAACTATCATTTTTCCGTCGGATTCGAAAATCTAGACACACAGGAGAACGACCATAAGGTGCCCGAGGCAGCAATAGACCCTTGGAGACAAGTCGGCTGGAGGACGATGTATTGAATCTCGACGCAATTTGAGAGTTCCATCGTCATTAGGCGGCCCTGAACGTTACAATTAACTATCATTTGGGCGTCGGATTCGTAAATCTAGACTTACAAGAGAACGACCATATAGTGCCCGAGGCAGCGTTAGACCCTTGGAGACAAGTCGGCTGGAGGACGATTTATTGAATCTCGACGCAATTTGAGTGTTCCATCGTCATTAGAAGGCCCTGTACGTTACAATTATCTATCATTTTTGCGTCGGATTCAAAAATCTAGACTCACAGGAGAACGACCATGAGGTGCCCGAAGCAGCAATAGACCCTTGGAGACAAGTCGGCTGGAGGCTGATGTATTGAATATCGACGCAATTTGAGTGTTCCATCGGCATTAGGAGGCCCTGAACGTTAAAATTAACTATCATTTTTGCGTCGGATTCGATAATCTAAACTCACAGGAGAACGACCATACGGTGCCCGAGGCAGCAACAGACCTTTGGAGACAAGTCGGCTGGAGGACGATGTATTGAATCTCGACGCAATTTGAGTGTTCCATCGTCATTACAAGGCCCTGAACTTTACAATTAACTATCAGTTTCGCGACGGATTCGAAAATCTACTCACAGGAGAAGTTCATACGGTGCTCGAGACAGCAATATACCCCTTGGAGACAAATCGGCTGGAGGACGATGTATTGAATCTCGACGCAATTTGAGTCTTCTATCGTCATTAGGAGGCGCTGAACGTTACAATTCACTATCATTTTTGCGTCGGATTCGAAAATCTAGAGTCACAGGAGAAAGATCATATTGTGCCCGAGACAGCAATATCCCCTTGGAGGCAAGTCGGCTGGAAGCCGATGTATTGAATCTCGACGCAATTTGAGTGTTCCATCGTCATTACAAGGCCTGAACGTTACAATTAACTATCATTTTTGCGTCGGATTCGAAAATCTAGACTCACAGCAGACGAACCATTTGGTGCCCGAGGCAGCAATATCCCCTTGGAGACAAATCGGCTGGAGGACGATGTATTGAATCCCGACGCAATTTGAGTCTTCTATCGTCATTAGGAGGCGCTGAACGTTACAATTCACTATCATTTTTGCGTCGGATTCGAAAATCTAGACTCACAGGAGAAGGACCATGTGGTGCCCGAGGCAGCGATATCCCCTTGGAGACAAGTCGGCTGGAGGACGATTTATTGAATCTCGACGCAATTTGAGTGTTCCATCGTCATTAGAAGGCCCTGAACGTTACAATTAACTATCATTTTTGCGTCGGATTCGAAAATCTAGACTCACAGGAGAACGACCATAAGGTGCCCGAAGCAGCAATAGACCCTTGGAGACAAGTCGGCTGGAGGCTGATGTATTGAATCTCGACGCAATTTGAGTTTTCCATCGGCATTAGGAGGCCCTGAACGTTAAAATTAACTATCATTTTTGCGTCGGATTCGATAATCTATACTCACAGGAGAACGACCATACGGTGCCCGAGGCAGCAACAGACCCTTGGAGACAAGTCGGCTGGAGGACGATGTATTGAATCTCGACCCAATTTGAGTGTTCCATCGTCATTACAAGGCCTGAACGTTACAATTAACTATCATTTTTGCGTCGGATTCGAAAATCTAGACTCACAGCAGACGAACCATTTGGTGCCCGAGGCAGCAATATCCCCTTGGAGACAAATCGGCTGGAGGACGATGTATTGAATCCCGTCGCAATTTGAGTCTTCTATTGTCATTAGGAGGCGCTGAACGTTAAAATTCACTATCATTTTTGCGTCGGATTCAAAAATCTAGACTCACAGGAGAAGGATCATATTGTACCCGAGACAGCAATATCCCCTTGGAGACAAGTCGGATGGAGGACGATGTATTTAATCTCGACGCAATTTGAGTGTTCCATCGTCATTAGAAGGCCCTGAACGTTACAATTAACTATCATTTTTGCGTCGGATTCGAAAATCTAGACACACAGGAGAACGACCATAAGGTGCCCGAGGCAGCAATAGACCCTTGGAGACAAGTCGGCTGGAGGACGATGTATTGAATCTCGACGCAATTTGAGAGTTCCATCGTCATTAGGCGGCCCTGAACGTTACAATTAACTATCATTTTGGCGTCGGATTCGTAAATCTAGACTTACAAGAGAACGACCATATAGTGCCCGAGGCAGCATTAGACCCTTGGAGACAAGTCGGCTGGAGGACGATTTATTGAATCTCGACGCAATTTGAGTGTTCCATCGTCATTAGAAGGCCCTGAACGTTACAATTATCTATCATTTTTGCGTCGGATTCAAAAATCTAGACTCACAGGAGAACGACCATAAGGTGCCCGAAGCAGCAATAGACCCTTGGAGACAAGTCGGCTGGAGGCTGATGTATTGAATATCGACGCAATTTGAGTGTTCCATCGGCATTAGGAGGCCCTGAACGTTAAAATTAACTATCATTTTTGCGTCGGATTCGATAATCTAAACTCACAGGAGAACGACCATACGGTGCCCGAGGCAGCAACAGACCTTTGGAGACAAGTCGGCTGGAGGACGATGTATTGAATCTCGACGCAATTTGAGTGTTCCATCGTCATTACAAGGCCCTGAACTTTACAATTAACTATCAGTTTCGCGACGGATTCGAAAATCTACTCACAGGAGAAGTTCATACGGTGCTCGAGACAGCAATATACCCCTTGGAGACAAATCGGCTGGAGGACGATGTATTGAATCTCGACGCAATTTGAGTCTTCTATCGTCATTAGGAGGCGCTGAACGTTACAATTCACTATCATTTTTGCGTCGGATTCGAAAATCTAGAGTCACAGGAGAAAGATCATATTGTGCCCGAGACAGCAATATCCCCTTGGAGGCAAGTCGGCTGGAAGCCGATGTATTGAATCTCGACGCAATTTGAGTGTTCCATCGTCATTACAAGGCCTGAACGTTACAATTAACTATCATTTTTGCGTCGGATTCGAAAATCTAGACTCACAGCAGACAAACCATTTGGTGCCCGAGGCAGCAATATCCCCTTGGAGACAAATCGGCTGGAGGACGATGTATTGAATCCCGACGCAATTTGAGTCTTCTATCGTCATTAGGAGGCGCTGAACGTTACAATTCACTATCATTTTTGCGTCGGATTCGAAAATCTAGACTCACAGGAGAAGGACCATGTGGTGCCAGAGGCAGCGATATCCCCTTGGAGACAAGTCGGCTGGAGGACGATTTATTGAATCTCGACGCAATTTGAGTGTTCCATCGTCATTAGAAGGCCCTGAACGTTACAATTAACTATCATTTTTGCGTCGGATTCGAAAATCTAGACTCACAGGAGAACGACCATAAGGTGCCCGAAGCAGCAATAGACCCTTGGAGACAAGTCGGCTGGAGGCTGATGTATTGAATCTCGACGCAATTTGAGTGTTCCATCGGCATTAGGAGGCCCTGAACGTTAAAATTAACTATCATTTTTGCGTCGGATTCGATAATCTATACTCACAGGAGAACGACCATACGGTGCCCGAGGCAGCAACAGACCCTTGGAGACAAGTCGGCTGGAGGACGATGTATTGAATCTCGACGCAATTTGAGTGTTCCATCGTCATTACAAGGCCTGAACGTTACAATTAACTATCATTTTTGCGTCGGATTCGAAAATCTAGACTCACAGCAGACGAACCATTTGGTGCCCGAGGCAGCAATATCCCCTTGGAGACAAATCGGCTGGAGGACGATGTATTGAATCCCGACGCAATTTGAGTCTTCTATTGTCATTAGGAGGCGCTGAACGTTAAAATTCACTATCATTTTTGCGTCGGATTCAAAAATCTAGACTCACAGGAGAAGGATCATATTGTACCCGAGACAGCAATATCCCCTTGGAGACAAGTCGGCTGGAGGACGATGTATTGAATCTCGACGCAATTTGAGTGTTCCATCG
The DNA here is from genome assembly GCF_023864345.2 of Schistocerca serialis cubense. Taxonomy (NCBI): domain Eukaryota; kingdom Metazoa; phylum Arthropoda; class Insecta; order Orthoptera; family Acrididae; genus Schistocerca; species Schistocerca serialis. The sequence continues at coordinate 5,816,556 of NC_064647.1, forward strand.
TCATTAGAAGGCCCTGAACGTTACAATTAACTATCATTTTTGCGTCGGATTCGAAAATCTAGACACACAGGAGAACGACCATAAGGTGCCCGAGGCAGCAACAGACCCTTGGAGACAAGTCGGCTGGAGGACGATTTATTGGATCGCGACGCAATTTGAGTGTTCCATCGTCATTAGGAGGCCCTGAATGTTAGAATTAACTATCAGTTTTTCGTCGGATTCGAAAATCTAGACTCACAGCAGACGAACCATTTAGTGCCCGAAGCAGCAATATCCCCTTGGAGACAAATCGGCTGGAGGACGATGTATTGAATCCCGACGCAATTTGAGTGTTCTATCGTCATTAGGAGGCGCTGAACGTTACAATTCACTATCATTTTTGCGTCGGATTCGAAAATCTAGTCTCACAGGAGAACGACCATAAGGTGCCCGAAGCAGCAATAGACCCTTGGAGACAAGTCGGCTGGAGGCAGATGTATTGAATATCGACGCAATTTGAGTGTTCCATCGGCATTAGGAGGCCCTGAACCTTAAAATTAACTATAATTTTTGCGTCGGATTCGATAATCTAAACTCACAGGAGAACGACCATACGGTGCCCGAGGCAGCAACAGACCATTGGAGACAAGTCGGCTGGAGGCCGATGTATTGAATCTCGACGCAATTTGAGTGTTCTATCGTCATTAGGAGGCGCTGAACGTTACAATTCACTATCATTTTTGCGTCGGATACGAAAATCAAGACTCACTGGAGAACGACCATAAGGTGCCCGAGGCAGCAATAGACCCTTGGAGACAAGTCGGCTGGAGGACGATGTGTTGAATCTCGACGCAATTTGAGAGTTCCATCAACATTAGGCGGTCCTGAACGTTACAATTAACTATCATTTTGGCGTCGTATTCGATAATCTAAACTCACAGGGGAACGACCATAAAGTGCCCGCGGCAGCATTAGACCCTTGGAGACAAGTCGGCTGGAGGACGATGTATTGGATCGCGACGCAATTTGAGTGTTCCATCGTCAATAGGATGTCCTGAATGTTACCATTAACTATCAGTTTTTCGTCGGATTCGAAAATCTAAACTCACAGGAGAACTACCATAAGATGCTCGAGGCAGCAATAGACCATTGGAGACAAGTCGGCTGGAGGCCGATGTATTGAATCTCGACGCAATTCGAGTGTTCCATCGTCATTACAAGGCCCTGAACCTTACAATTAACTATCAGTTTCGCGTCGGATTCGAAAATCTACTCACAGGAGAAGTTCATACGGTGCTCGAGACAGCAATATATCCCTTGGAGACAAATCGGCTGGAGGACGATGTATTGAATCTCGACGCAATTTGAGTCTTCTATCGTCATTAGGAGGCGCTCACTATCATTTTTGCGTCGGATTCGAAAATCTAGAATCACAGGAGAAAGATCATATTGTGCCCGAGACAGCAATATCCCCTTGGAGACAAGTCGGCTGGAGTACGATGTATTGAATCTCGACGCAATTCGAGTGTTCCATCGTCATTAAAAGGCCCTGAACGTTACAATTAACTATGATTTTTGCGTCGGATTCGAAAATCTAGACTCACAGGAGAACGACCATAAGGTGCCCGAGGCAGCAATGTCTCCTTGGAGACAAGTCGGCTGGAGGCCGATGTATTGGATCTCGGCGCAATTTGAGTGTTCCATCGTCATTAAAAGGCCCTGAACGTTACAATTAACTATGATTTTTGCGTCGGATTCGAAAATCTAGACTCACAGGAGAACGAACATAATGTGCCCGAGGCAGCAATAGACCGTTGGAGACAAGTCGGCTGGAGGCCGATGTATTGAATCTCGACGCAATTTGAGTGTTCCATCGTCATTACAAGGCCATGAACCTTAAGATTAACTATCAGTTTCGCGTCGGATTCGAAAATCTACTCACAGGAGAAGTTCATACGGTGCTCGAGACAGCAATATACCCCTTGGAGAGAAATCGGCTGGAGGACGATGTATTGAATCCCGACGCAATTTGAGTCTTCTATCGTCATTAGGAGGCGCTGAACGTTACAATTCACTATCATTTTTGCGTCGGATTCGAAAATCTAGACTCACAGGAGAAGGATCTTATTGTGCCCGAGACAGCAATATCCCCTTGGAGACAAGTTGGCTGGAGGACAATGTATTGAATCTCGACGCAATTTGAGTGTCCCATCGTCATTAGGAGGCCCTAAACGTTACAATTAACTATCATTTTTGCGTCGGATTCGTAAATATAGACTTACAAGAGAACGACCATAAAGTGCCCGCGGCAGCATTAGACCCTTGGAGACAAGTCGGCTGGAGGACGATGTATTGGGTCGCGACGCAATTTGAGTGTTACATCGTCATTAGGAGGCCCTGAATGTCACAATTAACTATCATTTTTGCGTCGGATTCGAAAATCTAGACTCACAGGAGAAGGACCATGTGGTCATTAGGTCATTAGGAGGCGCTGAACGTTACAATTCACTATCATTTTTGCGTCGAATTCGAAAATCTAGACTCACAGGAGAACGACCATAAGGTGCCCGAGGCAGCAATAGACCCTTGGAGACAAGTCGGCTGGAGGACGATGTATTGAATCTCGACGCAATTTGAGAGTTCCATCGTCATTAGGCGGCCCTGAACGTTACAACTAACTATGATTTTGGCGTCGGATTCGTAAATCTAGACTTACAAGAGAACGACCATAAAGTGCCCGAGGCAGCATTAGACCCTTGGAGACACGTCGGCTGGAGGACGATGTATTGGATCTCGACGCAATTTGAGTGTTCCATCGTCATTAGAAGGCCCTGAACGTTACAATTAACTATCATTTTTGCGTCGGATTAGAAAATCTAGACTCACAGGAAAACGACCATAGGGTGCCCGAGGCAGCAATAGACCCTTGGAGACAAGTCGGCTGGAGGACGATGTATTGGATCGCGACGCAATTTGAGTGTTCCATCGTCATTAGGATGTCCTGAATGTTACCATTAACTATCAGTTTTTCGTCGGATTCGAAAATCTAAACTCACAGGAGAACTACCATAAGATGCTCGAGGCAGCAATAGACCATTGGAGACAAGTCGGCTGGAGGCCGATGTATTGAATCTCGACGCAATTTGAGTGTTCCATCGTCATTACAAGGCCCTGAACCTTACAATTAACTATCAGTTTCGCGTCGGATTCGAAAATCTACTCACAGGAGAAGTTCATACGGTGCTCGAGACAGCAATATACCCCTTGGAGACAAATCGGCTGGAGGACGATGTATTGAATCTCGACGCAATTTGAGTCTTCTATCGTCATTAGGAGGCGCTCACTATCATTTTTGCGTCGGATTCGAAAATCTAGAATCACAGGAGAAAGATCATATTGTGCCCGAGACAGCAATATCCCCTTGGAGACAAGTCGGCTGGAGTACGATGTATTGAATCTCGACGCAATTCGAGTGTTCCATCGTCATTAAAAGGCCCTGAACGTTACAATTAACTATGATTTTTGCGTCGGATTCGAAAATCTAGACTCACAGGAGAACGACCATAAGGTGCCCGAGGCAGCAATGTCTCCTTGGAGACAAGTCGGCTGGAGGCCGATGTATTGGATCTCGACGCAATTTGAGTGTTCCATCGTCATTAAAAGGCCCTGAACGTTACAATTAACTATGATTTTTGCGTCGGATTCGAAAATCTAGACTCACAGGAGAACGAACATAATGTGCCCGAGGCAGCAATAGACCGTTGGAGACAAGTCGGCTGGAGGCCGATGTATTGAATCTCGACGCAATTTGAGTGTTCCATCGTCATTACAAGGCCATGAACCTTAAGATTAACTATCAGTTTCGCGTCGGATTCGAAAATCTACTCACAGGAGAAGTTCATACGGTGCTCGAGACAGCAATATACCCCTTGGAGAGAAATCGGCTGGAGGACGATGTATTGAATCCCGACGCAATTTGAGTCTTCTATCGTCATTAGGAGGCGCTGAACGTTACAATTCACTATCATTTTTGCGTCGGATTCGAAAATCTAGACTCACAGGAGAAGGATCTTATTGTGCCCGAGACAGCAATATCCCCTTGGAGACAAGTTGGCTGGAGGACAATGTATTGAATCTCGACGCAATTTGAGTGTCCCATCGTCATTAGGAGGCCCTAAACGTTACAATTAACTATCATTTTTGCGTCGGATTCGTAAATATAGACTTACAAGAGAACGACCATAAAGTGCCCGCGGCAGCATTAGACCCTTGGAGACAAGTCGGCTGGAGGACGATGTATTGGGTCGCGACGCAATTTGAGTGTTACATCGTCATTAGGAGGCCCTGAATGTCACAATTAACTATCATTTTTGCGTCGGATTCGAAAATCTAGACTCACAGGAGAAGGACCATGTGGTCATTAGGTCATTAGGAGGCGCTGAACGTTACAATTCACTATCATTTTTGCGTCGAATTCGAAAATCTAGACTCACAGGAGAACGACCATAAGGTGCCCGAGGCAGCAATAGACCCTTGGAGACAAGTCGGCTGGAGGACGATGTATTGAATCTCGACGCAATTTGAGAGTTCCATCGTCATTAGGCGGCCCTGAACGTTACTACTAACTATGATTTTGGCGTCGGATTCATAAATCTAGACTTACAAGAGAACGACCATAAAGTGCCCGAGGCAGCATTAGACCCTTGGAGACACGTCGGCTGGAGGACGATGTATTGGATCTCGACGCAATTTGAGTGTTCCATCGTCATTAGAAGGCCCTGAACGTTACAATTAACTATCATTTTTGCGTCGGATTAGAAAATCTAGACTCACAGGAAAACGACCATAAGGTGCCCGAGGCAGCAATAGACCCTTGGAGACAAGTCGGCTGGAGACCGATGTATTGAATCTCGACGCAATTTGAGTGTTCCATCAGCATTAGGATGCTCTGAACGTTAAAATTAACTATCATTTTTGAGTCGGATTCGATAATCTAAACTCACAGGAGAACGACCATACGGTGCCCGAGGCAGCAACAGACCCTTGGAGACAAGTCGGCTGGAGGACGATGTATTGGATCTCGACGCAATTTGAGTGTTCCATCGTCATTAGAAGGCCCTGAACGTTACAATTAACTATCAGTTTTTCGTCGGATTCGAAAATCTAGACTCACAGCAGACGAACCATTTGGTGCCCGAGGCAGCAATATCCCCATGGAGACAAATCGGCTGGAGGACGATGTATTGAATCCCGACGCAATTTGAGTCTTCAATCGTCATTAGGAGGCGCTGAACGTTACAATTCACTATCATTTTTGCGTCGGATTCGAAAATCTAGACTCACAGGAGAAGGATCATATTGTGCCCGAGACAGCAATATCCCCTTGGAGACAAGTCGGCTGGAGGACGATGTATTGAATCTCGACGCAATTTGAGTGTTCCATCGTCATGAGAAGGCCCTGAACGTTACAATTAACTATCATTTTTGCGTCGGATTCGAAAATCTAGACTCACAGGAGAACTACCATAAGGTGCCCGAGGCAGCAATAGACCCTTGGAGACAAGTCGGCTGGAGGACGATGTATTGGATCGCGACGCAATTTGAGTCTTCTATCGTCATTAGGAGGCGCTGAACGTTATAATTCACTATCATTTTTGCGTCGGATTCGAAAATCTAGACTCACAGGAGAAGGACCATGTGGTGCCCGAGGCAGCGATATCCCCTTGGAGACAAGTCGGCTGGAGGCCGATGTATTTAATCTCGACGCAATTTGAGTGTTCCATCGTTATTAGGAGGCCCTGAATGTTAAAATTAACTATCATTCTTGCGTCGGATTCGATAATCTAAATTCAAAGGAGAACGACTATAAGGTGCCCGAGGCAGCTATAGACCCTTGGAGACAAGTCGGCTGGAGGCCGATGTATTGAATCTCGACGCAATTTGAGTGTTCCATCGTCATTAGAAGGCCCTGAACGTTACAATTAACTATCATTTTTGCGTCAGATTCGAATATCTAGACTCACAGGAGAACGACCATAAGGTGCCCGAGGCAGCAATAGACCCTTGGAGACAAGTCGGCTGGAGGACGATGTATTGGATCGCGACGCAATTTGAGTCTTCTATCGTTATTAGGAGGCGCTGAACGTTACAATTCACTATCATTTTTGCGTCGGATTCGAAAATCTAGACTCACAGGAGAAGGACCATGTGGTGCCCGTGGCAGCATTAGACCCTTGGAGACAAGTCGGCTGGAGGACGATGTATTGGATCGCGACGCAATTTGAGTGTTCCATCGTCATTAGGAGGCCCTGAATGTTACAATTAACTATCAGTTTTTCGTCGGATTCGAAAATCTAGACCTACAGCAGACGAACCATTTGGTGACCGATGCAGCAATATCCCCTTGGAGACAAATCGGCTGGAGGACGATGTATTGAATCCCGACGCAATTTGAGTCTTCTATCGTCATTAGGAGGCGCTGAACGTTACAATTCACTATCATTTTTGCGTCTGATTCGAAAATCTAGACTCACAGGAGAAGGATCATATTGTGCCCGAGACAGCAATATCTCCTTGGAGGCAAGTCGGCTGGAGGACGATGTATTGAATCTCGACGCAATTTGAGTGTTCCATCGTCATTAGGAGGCCCTGAACGTTAAAATTAACTATCATTCTTGCGTCGGATTCGATAATCTAAACTCACAGGAGAACGACCATAAGGTGCCCGAGGCAGCAACAGACCCTTGGAGACAAGTCGGCTGGAGGCCGATGTATTGAATCTCGACGCAATTTGAGTGTTCCATCGGCATTAGGAGGCCCTGAACGTTACAATTAACTATCATTTTTGCGTCGGATTCGATAATCTAAACTCACAGGAGAACGACTATAAGGTGCCCGAGGCAGCAATAGACCCTTGGAGACAAGTCGGCTGGAGGCCGATGTATTGAATCTCGACGCAATTTGAGTGTTCCATCGTCATTAGAAGGCCCTGAACGTTACAATTAACTATCGTTTTTGTCTCGGATTCGAAAATCTAGACTCACAGGAGAACGACCATAAGGTGCTGAGGCAGCAATAGACCCCTGGTGACAAGTCGGCTGGAGGCCGATGTATTGAATCTCGACGCAATTTGAGTGTTCCATCGTCATTAGAAGGCCCTGAACGTTACAATTAACTATCACTTTTGCGTCGGATACGAAAATCTAGACTCACAGGAGAACGACCATAAGGTGCTCGAGGCAGCAATAGACCCTTGGAGACAAGTCGGCTGGAGGACGATGTATTGAATCTCGACGCAATTTGAGAGTTCCATCATCATTAGGCGGCCCTGAACGTAACACTTAACTATCATTTTGGCGTCGGATTCGTAAATCTAGAGTTACAAGAGAACGACCATAAAGTGCCCGCGGCAGCATTAGACCCTTGGAGACAAGTCGGCTGGAGGACGATGTATTGGATCGCGGCGCAATTTGAGTCTTCTATCGTCATTAGGAGGCGCTGAACGTTATAATTCACTATCATTTTTGCGTCGGATTCGAAAATCTAGACTCACAGGAGAAGGACCATGTGGTGCCCGAGGCAGCGATATCCCCTTGGAGACAAGTCGGCTGGAGGCCGATGTATTTAATCTCGACGCAATTTGAGTGTTCCATCGGCATTAGGAGGCCCTGAACGTTAAAATTAACTATCATTCTTGCGTCGGATTCGATAATCTTAACTCACAGGAGAACGACCATAAGGTGCCCCAGGCAGCAACAGACCCTTGGAGACAAGTCGGCTGGAGGCCGATGTATTGAATCTCGACGCAATTTGAGTGTTCCATCGGCATTAGGAGGCCCTGAACGTTACAATTAACTATCATTTTTGCGTCGGATTCGATAATCTAAACTCACAGGAGAACGACTATAAGGTGCCCGAGGCAGCAATAGACCCTTGGAGACAAGTCGGCTGGAGGCCGATGTATTGGATCTCGACGCAATTTGAGTGTTCCATCGTCATTAGAAGGCCCTGAACGTTACAATTAACTATCTTTTTTGTTTCGGATTCGAAAATCTAGACTCACAGGAGAACGACCATAAGGTGCTGAGGCAGCAATAGACCCCTGGTGACAAGTCGGCTGGAGGCCGATGTATTGAATCTCGACGCAATTTGAGTGTTCCATCGTCATTAGAAGGCCCTGAACGTTACAATTAACTACCATTTTTGCGGCGGATACGAAAATCTAGACTCACAGGAGAACGACCATAAGGTGCTCGAGGCAGCAATAGACCCTTGGAGACAAGTCGGCTGGAGGACGATGTATTGAATCTCGACGCAATTTGAGAGTTCCATCATCATTAGGCGGCCCTGAACGTTACAATTAACTATCATTTTGGCGTCGGATTCGTAAATCTAGATTTACAAGAGAATGACCATAAAGTGCCCGCGGCAGCATTAGACCCTTGGAGACAAGTCGGCTGGAGGACGATGTATTGGATCGCGACGCAATTTGGGTGTTCCATCGTCATTACGAGGCCCTGAATGTTACAATTAACTATCATTTTTGCGTCGGATTCGAAAATCTAGATTCACAGGAGAAGGACCATGTGGTCATTAGGTCATTAGGAGGCGCTGAACGTTACAATTCACTATCATTTTTGCGTCGGATTCGAAAATCTAGACTCACAGGAGAAGGACCATGTGGTGCCCGAGGCAGCGATATCCCCTTGGAGACAAGTCGGCTGGAGGCCGATGTATTGAATCTCGACGCAATTTGAGTGTTCCATCGTCATTAGAAGGCCCTGAAAGTTACAATTAACTATCATTTTTGCGTCGGATACGAAAATCTAGACTCACAGGAGAACGACCATAAGGTGCCCGAGGCAGCAATAGACCCTTGGAGACAAGTCGGCTGGAGGACGATGTATTGAATCTCGACGCAATTTGAGAGTTCCATCGTCATTAGGCGGCCCTGAACGTTACAATTAACTATCATTTTGGCGTCGGATTCGTAAATCTAGACTTACAAGAGAACGACCATAAAGTGCCCGAGACAGCATTAGACCCTTGGAGACAAGTCGGCTGGAGGACGATGTATTGGATCGCGACGCAATTTGAGTCTTCTATCGTCATTAGGAGGCGCTGAACGTTACAATTCACTATCATTTTTGCGTCGGATTCGAAAATCTAGACTCACAGGAGAAGGATCATATTGTGCCCGAGACAGCAGTATCCCCTTGGAGACAAGTCGGCTGGAGGACGATGTATTGAATCTCGACGCAATTTGAGTGTTCCATCGTCATTAGAAGTCCCTGAACGTTACAATTAACTATCATTTTTGCGTCGGATTCGAAAATCTAGACTCACAGGAGAACGACCGTAAGGTGCCCGAGGCAGCTATAGACCCTTGGCGACAAGTCGGCTGGAGGACGATGTATTGAATCTCGACGCAATTTGAGTGTTCCATCGTCATTAGAAGGCCCTGAACGTTACAATTAAATATCATTTTTGCGTCGGATACGAAAATCTGGACACACAGGAGAACGACCATAAGGTGCCCGAGGCAGCAATAGACCCTTGGAGACAAGTCGGCTGGAGGACGATGTATTGAATCTCGACGCAATTTGAGAGTTCCATCGTCATTAGGCGGCCCTGAACGTTACAATTAACTATCATTTTCGCGTCGGATTCGTAAATCTAGACTTACAAGAGAACGACCATAAAGTGCCCGAGGCAGCATTAGGCCCTTGGAGACAAGTCGGCTGGAGGACGATGTATTGGATCGCGACGCAATTTGAGTGTTCCATCGTCACAAGGAGGCCCTGGATGTTACAATTAACTATCATTTTTTCCTCGGATTCGAAAATCTAGACTCACAGCAGACGAACCATTTGGTGCCCGAGGCAGCAATATCCCCTTGGAGACAAATCGGCTGGAGGACGATGTATTGAATCCCGACGCAATTTGAGTCTTCTATCGTCATTAGGAGGCGCTGAACGTTACAATTCACTATCATTTTTGCGTCGGATTCGAAAATCTAGACTCACAGGAGAAGGATCATATTGTGCCCGAGACAGCAATATCCCCTTGGGGACAAGTCGGCTGGAGGACAATGTATTGAATCACGACGCAATTTGAGTGTCCCATCGTCATTAGGCGGCCCTAAACGTTACAATTAACTATCATTTTTGCGTCGGATTCGTAAAACTAGACTTCCAAGAGAACGACCATAAAGTGCCCGCGGCAGCATTAGACCCTTGGAGACAAGTCGGCTGGGAGACGATGTATTGGATCGCGACGCAATTTGAGTGTTCCATCGTCATTAGGAGGCCCTGAATGTTACAATTAACTATCCTTTTTGCGTCGGATTCGAAAATCTAGACTCACAGGAGAAGGACCATGTGGTCATTAGGTCATTAGGAGGCGCTGAACGTTACAATTCACTATCATTTTTGCGTCGAATTCGAAAATCTAGACTCACAGGAGAAGGACCATGAGGTGCCCGAGCCAGCAATAGACCCCTGGTGACAAGTCGGCTGGAGGCCGATGTATTGAATCTCGACGCAATTTGAGTGTTCCATCGTCATTAGAAGGCCCTGAACGTTACAATTAACTATCATTTTTGCGTCGGATTCGAAAATCTAGACTCACAGGAGAACGACCATACGGTGCCCGAGGCAGCAATAGACCCTTGGAGACAAGTCGGCTGGAGGACGATGTATTGGATCGCGACGCAATTTGAGTGTTCCATCGTCATTAGGAGGCCCTGAACGTTAAAATTAACTATCATTCTTGCGTCGGATTCGATAATCTAAACTCACAGGAGAACGACCATAAGGTGCCCGAGGCAGCAACAGACCCTTGGAGACAAGTCGGCTGGAGGCCGATGTATTGAATCTCGACGCAATTTGAGTGTTCCATCGGCATTAGGAGGCCCTGGACGTTACAATTAACTATCATTTTTGCGTCGGATTCGAAAATCTAGACTCACAGGAGAACGACCATAAGGTGCTGAGGCAGCAATAGACCCCTGGTGACAAGTCGGCTGGAGGCCGATGTATCTAATGTCGACGCAATTTGAGTGTTCCATCGTCATTAGAAGGCCCTGAACGTTACAATTAACTATCATTTTTGCGTCGGATACGAAAATCTAGACTCACAGGAGAACGACCATAATGTGCTCGAGGCAGCAATAGACCCTTGGAGACAAGTCGGCTGGAGGACGATGTATAGAATCTCGACGCAATTTGAGAGTTCCATCATCATTAGGCGGCCCTGAACGTAACAATTAACTATCATTTTGGCGTCGGATTCGTAAATCTAGAGTTACAAGAGAACGACCATAAAGTGCCCGCGGCAGCATTAGAACTTGGAGACAAGTCGGCTGGAGGACGATGTATTGGATCGCGACGCTATTTGGGTGTTCCATCGTCATTAGGAGGCCCTGAATGTTACAATTAACAATCATTTTTGCGTCGGATTCGAAAATCTAGACTCACAGGAGAAGGACCATGTGGTCATTAGGTCATTAGGAGGCGCTGAACGTTACAATTCACTATCATTTTTGCGTCGGATTCGAAAATCTAGACTCACAGGAGAAGGACCATGTGGTGCCCGAGGGAGCGATATCCCCTTGGAGACAAGTCGGCTGGAGGCCGATGTATTGAATCTCGACGCAATTTGAGTGTTCCATCGTCATTAGAAGGCCCTGAAAGTTGCAATTAACTATCATTTTTGCGTCGGATACGAAAATCTAGACTCACAGGAGAACGACCATAAGGTGCCCGAGGCAGCAATAGACCCTTGGAGACAAGTCGGCTGGATGACGATGTATTGAATCTCGACGCAATTTGAGAGTTCCATCGTCATTAGGCGGCCCTGAACTTTACAATTAACTATCATTTTGGCGTCGGATTCGTAAATCTAGACTTACAAGAGAACGACCATAAAGTGCCCGAGGCAGCATTAGACCCTTGGAGACAAGTCGGCTGGAGGACGATGTATTGGATCGCGACGCAATTTGAGTCTTCTATCGTCATTAGGAGGCGTTGAACGTTACAATTCACTATCATTTTTGCGTCGGATTCGAAAATCTAGACTCACAGGAGAAGGATCATATTGTGCCCGAGACAGCAGTATCCCCTTGGAGACAAGTCGGCTGGAGGACGATGTATTGAATCTCGACGCAATTTGAGTGTTCCATCGTCATTAGAAGACTCTGAACGTTACAATTAACTATCATTTTTGCGTCGGATTCGAAAATCTAGTCTCACAGGAGAACGACCATAAGGTGCCCGAGGCAGCAATAGACCCTTGGCGACAAGTCGGTTGGAGGACGATGTATTGAATCTCGACGCAATTTGAGTGTTCCATCGTCATTAGAAGGCCCTGAACGTTACAATTAACTATCATTTTTGCGTCGGATACGAAAATCTGGACACACAGGAGAACGACCATAAGGTGCCCGAGGCAGCAATAGACCCTTGGAGACAAGTCGGCTGGAGGACGATGTATTGAATCTCGACGCAATTTGAGAGTTCCATCGTCATTAGGCGGCCCTGAACGTTACAATTAACTATCATTTTGGCGTCGGATTCGTAAATCTAGACTTACAAGAGAACGACCATAAAGTGCCCGAGGCAGCATTAGACCCTTGGAGACAAGTCGGCTGGAGGACGATGTATTGAATCTCGACGCAATTTGAGTGTTCCATCGTCATTAGAAGGCCCTGAAAGTTACAATTAACTATCATTTTTGCGTCGGATACGAACATCTAGACTCACAGGAGAACGACCATAAGGTGCCCGAGGCAGCAATAGACCCTTGGAGACAAGTCGGCTGGAGGCCGATGTATTGGATCTCGACGCAATTTGAGTGTTCCATCGTCATTAGAAGGCCCTGAACGTTACAATTAACTATCTTTTTTGTTTCGGATTCGAAAATCTAGACTCACAGGAGAACGACCATAAGGTGCTGAGGCAGCAATAGACCCCTGGTGACAAGTCGGCTGGAGGCCGATGTATTGAATCTCGACGCAATTTGAGTGTTCCATCGTCATTAGAAGGCCCTGAACGTTACAATTAACTATCATTTTTGCGTCGGATACGAAAATCTAGACTCACAGGAGAACGACCATAAGGTGCTCGAGGCAGCAATAGACCCTTGGAGACAAGTCGGCTGGAGGACGATGTATTGAATCTCGACGCAATTTGAGAGTTCCATCATCATTAGGCGGCCCTGAACGTTACAATTAACTATCATTTTGGCGTCGGATTCGTAAATCTAGAGTTACAAGAGAATGACCATAAAGTCCCCCCGCGGCAGCATTAGACCCTTGGAGACAAGTCGGCTGGAGGACGATGTATTGGATCGCGACGCAATTTGGGTGTTCCATCGTCATTAGGAGGCCCTGAATGTTACAATTAACTATCATTTTTGCGTCGGATTCGAAAATCTAGATTCACAGGAGAAGGACCATGTGGTCATTAGGTCATTAGGAGGCGCTGAACGTTACAATTCACTATCATTTTTGCGTCGGATTCGAAAATCTAGACTCACAGGAGAAGGACCATGTGGTGCCCGAGGCAGCGATATCCCCTTGGAGACAAGTCGGCTGGAGGCCGATGTATTGAATCTCGACGCAATTTGAGTGTTCCATCGTCATTAGAAGGCCCTGAAAGTTACAATTAACTATCATTTTTGCGTCGGATACGAAAATCTGGACTCACAGGAGAACGACCATAAGGTGCCCGAGGCAGCAATAGACCCTTGGAGACAAGTCGGCTGGAGGACGATGTATTGAATCTCGACGCAATTTGAGAGTTCCATCGTCATTAGGCGGCCCTGAACGTTACAATTAACTATCATTTTGGCGTCGGATTCGTAAATCTAGACTTACAAGAGAACGACCATAAAGTGCCCGAGACAGCATTAGACCCTTGGAGACAAGTCGGCTGGAGGACGATGTATTGGATCGCGACGCAATTTGAGTCTTCTATCGTCATTAGGAGGCGCTGAACGTTACAATTCACTATCATTTTTGCGTCGGATTCGAAAATCTAGACTCACAGGAGAAGGATCATATTGTGCCCGAGACAGCAGTATCCCCTTGGAGACAAGTCGGCTGGAGGACGATGTATTGAATCTCGACGCAATTTGAGTGTTCCATCGTCATTAGAAGGCCCTGAAAGTTACAATTAACGATCATTTTTGCGTCGGATACGAAAATCTAGACTCACAGGAGAACGACCATAAGGTGCCCGAGGCAGCAATAGACCCTTGGAGACAAGTCGGCTGGAGGCCGATGTATTGGATCTCGACGCAATTTGAGTGTTCCATCGTCATTAGAAGGCCCTGAACGTTACAATTAACTATCTTTTTTGTTTCGGATTCGAAAATCTAGACTCAGAGGAGAACGACCATAAGGTGCTGAGGCAGCAATAGACCCCTGGTGACAAGTCGGCTGGAGGCCGATGTATTGAATCTCGACGCAATTTGAGTGTTCCATCGTCATTAGGAGGCCCTGAACGTTACAATTAACTATCATTTTTGCGTCGGATACGAAAATCTAGACTCTCAGGAGAACGACCATAAGGTGCTCGAGGCAGCAATAGACCCTTGGAGACAAGTCGGCTGGAGGACGATGTATTGAATCTCGACGCAATTTGAGAGTTCCATCATCATTAGGCGGCCCTGAACGTTACAATTAACTATCATTTTGGCGTCGGATTCGTAAATCTAGAGTTACAAGAGAATGACCATAAAGTGCCCGCGGCAGCATTAGACCCTTGGAGACAAGTCGGCTGGAGGACGATGTATTGGATCGCGACGCAATTTGGGTGTTCCATCGTCATTAGGAGGACCTGAATGTTACAATTAACTATCATTTTTGCGTCGGATTCGAAAATCTAGATTCACAGGAGAAGGACCATGTGGTCATTAGGTCATTAGGAGGCGCTGAACGTTACAATTCACTATCATTTTTGCGTCGGATTCGAAAATCTAGACTCACAGGAGAAGGACCATGTGGTGCCCGAGGCAGCGATATCCCCTTGGAGACAAGTCGGCTGGAGGCCGATGTATTGAATCTCGACGCAATTTGAGTGTTCCATCGTCATTAGAAGGCCCTGAAAGTTACAATTAACTATCATTTTTGCGTCGGATACGAAAATCTGGACTCACAGGAGAACGACCATAAGGTGCCCGAGGCAGCAATAGACCCTTGGAGACAAGTCGGCTGGAGGACGATGTATTGAATCTCGACGCAATTTGAGAGTTCCATCGTCATTAGGCGGCCCTGAACGTTACAATTAACTATCATTTTGGCGTCGGATTCGTAAATCTAGACTTACAAGAGAACGACCATAAAGTGCCCGAGACAGCATTAGACCCTTGGAGACAAGTCGGCTGGAGGACGATGTATTGGATCGCGACGCAATTTGAGTCTTCTATCGTCATTAGGAGGCGCTGAACGTTACAATTCACTATCATTTTTGCGTCGGATTCGAAAATCTAGACTCACAGGAGAAGGATCAAATTGTGCCCGAGACAGCAGTATCCCCTTGGAGACAAGTCGGCTGGAGGACGATGTATTGAATCTCGACGCAATTTGAGTGTTCCATCGTCATTAGAAGACCCTGAACGTTACAATTAACTATCATTTTTGCGTCGGATTCGAAAATCTAGACTCACAGGAGAACGACCGTAAGGTGCCCGAGGCAGCTATAGACCCTTGGCGTCAAGTCGGCTGGAGGACGATGTATTGAATCTCGACGCAATTTGAGTGTTCCATCGTCATTAGAAGGCCCTGAACGTTAGAATTAAATATCATTTTTGCGTCGGATACGAAAATCTGGACACACAGGAGAACGACCATAAGGTGCCCGAGGCAGCAATAGACCCTTGGAGACAAGTCGGCTGGAGGACGATGTATTGAATCTCGACGCAATTTGAGAGTTCCATCGTCATTAGGCGGCCCTGAACGTTACAATTAACTATCATTTTCGCGTCGGATTCGTAAATCTAGACTTACAAGAGAACGACCATAAAGTGCCCGAGGCAGCATTAGACCCTTGGAGACAAGTCGGCTGGAGGACGATGTATTGGATCGCGACGCAATTTGAGTGTTCCATCGTCACAAGGAGGCCCTGAATGTTACAATTAACTATCATTTTTTCCTCGGATTCGAAAATCTAGACTCACAGCAGACGAACCATTTGGTGCCCGAGGCAGCAATATCCCCTTGGAGACAAATCGGCTGGAGGACGATGTATTGAATCCCGACGCAATTTGAGTCTTCTATCGTCATTAGGAGGCGCTGAACGTTACAATTCACT
The DNA here is from genome assembly GCF_023864345.2 of Schistocerca serialis cubense. Lineage (NCBI taxonomy): Eukaryota > Metazoa > Arthropoda > Insecta > Orthoptera > Acrididae > Schistocerca > Schistocerca serialis. The sequence continues at coordinate 5,832,848 of NC_064647.1, forward strand.
ATCATTTTTGCGTCGGATTCGAAAATCTAGACTCACAGGAGAAGGATCATATTGTGCCCGAGACAGCAATATCCCCTTGGGGACAAGTCGGCTGGAGGACAATGTATTGAATCACGACGCAATTTGAGTGTCCCATCGTCATTAGGCGGCCCTAAACGTTACAATTAACTATCATTTTTGCGTCGGATTCGTAAATCTAGACTTACAAGAGAACGACCATAAAGTGCCCGCGGCAGCATTAGACCCTTGGAGACAAGTCGGCTGGAGGACGATGTATTGGATCGCGACGCAATTTGAGTGTTCCATCGTCATTAGGAGGCCCTGAATGTTACAATTAACTATCATTTTTGCGTCGGATTCGAAAATCTAGACTCACTGGAGAAGGACCATGTGGTCATTAGGTCATTAGGAGGCGCTGAACGTTACAATTCACTATCATTTTTGCGTCGAATTCGAAAATCTAGACTCACAGGAGAAGGACCATGAGGTGCCCGAGGCAGCAATAGACCCCTGGTGACAAGTCGGCTGGAGGCCGATGTATTGAATCTCGACGCAATTTGAGTGTTCCATCGTCATTAGAAGGCCCTGAACGTTACAATTAACTATCATTTTTGCGTCGGATTCGAAAATCTAGACCCACCGGAGAACGACCATAAGGTGCCCGAGGCAGCAATAGACTCTTGGAGACAAGTCGGCTGGAGGACGATGTATTGGATCGCGACGCAATTTGAGTCTTCTATCGTCATTAGGAGGCGCTGAACGTCACAATTCACAATCATTTTTGCGTCGGATTCGAAAATCTAGACTCACAGGAGAAGGACCATGTGGTGCCCGAGGCAGGGATATCCCCTTTGAGACAAGTCGGCTGGAGGCCGATGTATTGAATCTCGACGTAATTTGAGTGTTCCATCGTCATTACAAGGCCCTGAACGTTACAATTAACTATCATTTTTGCGTCGGATTCGAAAATCTAGACTCACAGGAGAACGACCATAAGGTGCCCGAGGCAGCAATAGACCCTTGGAGACAAGTCGGCTGGAGGACGATGTATTGGATCGCGACGCAATTTGAGAGTTCCAACGTCATTAGGCGGACCTGAACGTTACAATTAACTATCATTTTGGCGTCGGATTCGATAATCTAAACTCACAGGAGAACGACCATACGGTGCCCGAGGCAGCAACAGACCCTTGGAGACAAGTCGGATGGAGGACGATGTATTGGATCTCGACGCAATTTGAGTGTTCCATCGTCATTACAAGGCCCTGAACGTTACAATTAACTATCATTTTTGCGTCGGATTCGAAAATCTAGACTCACAGGAGAACGACCATACGCTGCCCGAGGCAGCAATAGACCCTTGGAGACAAGTCGGCTGGAGGACGATGTATTGGATCGCGACGCAATTTGATTCATCTATCGTCATTAGGAGGCGCTGAACGTTACAATTCACTATCTGTTTTTCGTCGGATTCGAAAATCTAGACTTACAGCAGACGAACCATTTGGTGCCCGATGCAACAATATCCCCTTGGAGACAAATCGGCTGGAGGACGATGTATTGAATCCCGACGCAATTTGAGTCTTCTATCGTCATTAGGAGGCGCTGAACGTTACAATTCACTATCATTTTTGCGTCGGATTCGAAAATCTAGACTCACAGGAGAAGGACTATGTGGTGCCCGAGGCAGCATTAGACCCTTGGAGACAAGTCGGCTGGAGGACGATGTATTGGATCGCGACGCAATTTGAGTGTTCCATCGTCATTAGGAGGCCCTGAATGTTACAATTAACTATCAGTTTTTCGTCGGATTCGAAAATCTAGACCTACAGCAGACGACCCATTTGGTGCCCGATGCAGCAATATCCCCTTGGAGACAAATCGGCTGGAGGACGATGTATTGAATCCCGGCGCAATTTGAGTCTTCTATCGTCATTAGGAGGCGCTGAACGTTACAATTCACTATCATTTTTGCGTCGGATTCGAAAATCTAGACTCACAGGAAAAGGATCATATTGTGCCCGAGACAGCAATATCCCCTTGGAGACAAGTCGGCTGGAGGACGATGTATTGAATCTCGACGCAATTTGAGTGTTCCATCGTCATTAGAAGGCCCTGAACGTTACAATTAACTATCATTTTTGCGTCGGATTCGAAAATCTAGACTCACAGGAGAACGACCATAAGGTGCCCGAGGCAGCAATAGACCCTTGGAGACAAGTCGGCTGGAGGACGATGTATTGGATCGCGACGCAATTTGAGTCTTCTATCGTCATTAGGAGGCGCTGAACGTTATAATTCACTATCATTTTTGCGTCGGATTCGAAAATCTAGACTCACAGGAGAAGGACCATGTGGTGCCCGAGGCAGCGATATCCCCTTGGAGACAAGTCGGCTGGAGGCCGATGAATTGAATCACGACGCAATTTGAGTGTCCCATCGTCATTAGGCGGCCCTAAACGTTACAATTAACTATCATTTTTGCGTCGGATTCGTAAATCTAGACTTACAAGAGAACGACCATAAAGTGCCCGCGGCAGCATTAGACCCTTGGAGACAAGTCGGCTGGAGGACGATGTATTGGATCGCGACGCAATTTGAGTGTTCCATCGTCATTAGGAGGCCCTGAATGTTACAATTAACTATCATTTTTGCGTCGGATTCGAAAATCTAGACTCACTGGAGAAGGACCATGTGGTCATTAGGTCATTAGGAGGCGCTGAACGTTACAATTCACTATCATTTTTGCGTCGAATTCGAAAATCTAGACTCACAGGAGAAGGACCATGAGGTGCCCGAGGCAGCAATAGACCCCTGGTGACAAGTCGGCTGGAGGCCGATGTATTGAATCTCGACGCAATTTGAGTGTTCCATCGTCATTAGAAGGCCCTGAACGTTACAATTAACTATCATTTTTGCGTCGGATTCGAAAATCTAGACTCACAGGAGAACGACCATAAGGTGCCCGAGGCAGCAATAGACTCTTGGAGACAAGTCGGCTGGAGGACGATGTATTGGATCGCGACGCAATTTGAGTCTTCTATCGTCATTAGGAGGCGCTGAACGTCACAATTCACAATCATTTTTGCGTCGGATTCGAAAATCTAGACTCACAGGAGAAGGACCATGTGGTGCCCGAGGCAGCGATATCCCCTTTGAGACAAGTCGGCTGGAGGCCGATGTATTGAATCTCGACGCAATTTGAGTGTTCCATCGTCATTACAAGGCCCTGAACGTTACAATTAACTATCATTTTTGCGTCGGATTCGAAAATCTAGACTCACAGGAGAACGACCATAAGGTGCCCGAGGCAGCAATAGACCCTTGGAGACAAGTCGGCTGGAGGACGATGTATTGGATCGCGACGCAATTTGAGAGTTCCAACGTCATTAGGCGGACCTGAACGTTACAATTAACTATCATTTTGGCGTCGGATTCGATAATCTAAACTCACAGGAGAACGACCATACGGTGCCCGAGGCAGCAACAGAGCCTTGGAGACAAGTCGGATGGAGGACGATGTATTGGATCTCGACGCAATTTGAGTGTTCCATCGTCATTACAAGGCCCTGAACGTTACAATTAACTATCATTTTTGCGTCGGATTCGAAAATCTAGACTCACAGGAGAACGACCATAAGCTGCCCGAGGCAGCAATAGACCCTTGGAGACAAGTCGGCTGGAGGACGATGTATTGGATCGCGACGCAATTTGATTCTTCTATCGTCATTAGGAGGCGCTGAACGTTACAATTCACTATCAGTTTTTCGTCGGATTCGAAAATCTAGACTTACAGCAGACGAACCATTTGGTGCCCGATGCAACAATATCCCCTTGGAGACAAATCGGCTGGAGGACGATGTATTGAATCCCGACGCAATTTGAGTCTTCTATCGTCATTAGGAGGCGCTGAACGTTACAATTCACTATCATTTTTGCGTCGGATTCGAAAATCTAGACTCACAGGAGAAGGACTATGTGGTGCCCGAGGCAGCATTAGACCCTTGGAGACAAGTCGGCTGGAGGACGATGTATTGGATCGCGACGCAATTTGAGTGTTCCATCGTCATTAGGAGGCCCTGAATGTTACAATTAACTATCAGTTTTTCGTCGGATTCGAAAATCTAGACCTACAGCAGACGACCCATTTGGTGCCCGATGCAGCAATATCCCCTTGGAGACAAATCGGCTGGAGGACGATGTATTGAATCCCGGCGCAATTTGAGTCTTCTATCGTCATTAGGAGGCGCTGCACGTTACAATTCACTATCATTTTTGCGTCGGATTCGAAAATCTAGACTCACAGGAAAAGGATCATATTGTGCCCGAGACAGCAATATCCCCTTGGAGACAAGTCGGCTGGAGGACGATGTATTGAATCTCGACGCAATTTGAGTGTTCCATCGTCATTAGAAGGCCCTGAACGTTACAATTAACTATCATTTTTGCGTCGGATTCGAAAATCTAGACTCACAGGAGAACGACCATAAGGTGCCCGAGGCAGCAATAGACCCTTGGAGACAAGTCGGCTGGAGGACGATGTATTGGATCGCGACGCAATTTGAGTCTTCTATCGTCATTAGGAGGCGCTGAACGTTATAATTCACTATCATTTTTGCGTCGGATTCGAAAATCTAGACTCACAGGAGAAGGACCATGTGGTGCCCGAGGCAGCGATATCCCCTTGGAGACAAGTCGGCTGGAGGCCGATGAATTGAATCTCGACGCAATTTGAGTGTTCCATCGGCATTAGGAGGCCCTGAACGTTACAATTAACTATCATTTTTGCGTCGGATTCGATAATCTAAACTCACAGGAGAACGACTATAAGGTGCCCGAGGCAGCAACAGACCCTTGGAGGCAAGTCGGCTGGAGGCCGATGTATTGAATGTCGACGCAATTTGAGTGTTCCATTGTCATTAGAAGGCCCTGAACGTTACAATTAACTATCATTTTTGCGTCGGAAACGAAAATCTAGACTCACAGGAGAACGACCATAAGGTGCTCGAGGCAGCAATAGACCCTTGGAGACAAGTCGGCTGGAGGACGATGTATTGAATCTCGACGCAATTTGAGAGTTCCATCATCATTAGGCAGCCCTGAACGTTACAATTAACTATCATTTTGGCGTCGGATTCGTAAATCTAGACTTACAAGAGAACGACCATAAAGTGCCCGCGGCAGCATTAGACCCTTGGAAACAAGTCGAATGGAGGACGATGTATTGGATCGCGACGCAATTTGGGTGTTCCATCGTCATTAGGAGGCCCTGAATGTTACAATTAACTATCATTTTTGCGTCGGATTCGAAAATCTAGACTCACAGGAGAAGGACCATGTGGTCATAAGGTCATTAGGAGGCGCTGAACGTTACAATTCACTATCATTTTTGCGTCGGATTCGAAAATCTAGACTCACAGGAGAAGGACCATGTGGTGCCCGAGGCAGCGATATCCCCTTGGAGACAAGTCGGCTGGAGGCCGATGTATTGAATCTCGACGCAATTTGAGTGTTCCATCGTCATTAGAAGGCCCTGAAAGTTACAATTAACTATCATTTTTGCGTCGGATACGAAAATCTAGACTCACAGGAGAACGACCATAAGGTGCCCGAGGCAGCAATATCCCCTTGGAGACAAGTCGGCTGGAGGACGATGTATTGGATCTCGACGCAATTTGAGTGTTCCATCGTCATTAGAAGGCCCTGAACGTTACAATTAACTATCATTTTTGCGTCGGATTCGAAAATCTAGACTCACATGAGAACGACCATAAGGTGCCCGAGGCAGCAATAGACCCTTGGAGACAAGTCGGCTGGAGACCGATGTATTGAATCTCGACGCAATTTGAGTGTTCCATCGGCATTAGGAGGCCCTGAACGTTAAAATTAACTATCATTTTTGCGTCGGATTCGATAATCTAAACTCACAGGAGAACGACCATACGGTGCCCGAGGCAGCAACTGACCCTTGGAGACAAGTCGGCTGGAGGACGATGTATTGGATCTCGACGCAATTTGAGTGTTCCATCGTCATTACAAGGCCCTGAAAGTTACAATTAACTATCAGTTTTTTGGCGGATTCGAAAATCTAGACTCACAGCAGACGAACGATTTGGTGCCCGAGGCAGCAATATCCCCTTGGAGACAAATCGGCTGGAGGACGATGTATTGAATCCCGACGCAATTTGAGTCTTCTATCGTCATTAGGAGGCGCTGAACGTTACAATTCACTATAATTTTTGCGTCGGATTCGAAAATCTAGACTCACAGGAGAAGGATCATATTGTGCCCGAGACAGCAATATCCCCTTGGAGACAAGTCGGCTGGAGGACGATGTATTCAATCTCGACGCAATTTGAGTGATCCATCGTCATTAGAAGGGCCTGAACGTTACAATTAACTATCATTTTTGCGTCGGATTCGAAAATCTAGACTCACAGGGGAACGACCATAAGGTGCCCGAGGCAGCAATAGACCCTTGGAGACAAGTCGGCTGGAGGACGATGTATTGGTTCGCGACGCAATTTGATTCTTCTATCGTCATTAGGAGGCGCTGAACGTTATAATTCACTATCATTTTTGCGTCGGATTCGAAAATCTAGATTCACAGGAGAAGGACCATGTGGTGCCCGAGGCAGCGATATCCCCTTGGAGACAAGTCGGCTGGAGGCCGATGTATTGAATCTCGACGCAATTTGAGTGTTCCATCGTCATTAGAAGCCCTGAACGTTACAATTAACTATCATTTTTGCGTCGGAAACGAAAATCTAGACACACAGGAGAACGACCATAAGGTGCCCGAGGCAGCAATAGACCCTTGGAGACAAGTCGGCTGGAGGACGATGTATTGAATCTCGACGCAATTTGAGAGTTCCAACATCATTAGGCGGACCTGAACGTTACAATTAACTATCATTTTGGCGTCAGATTCGATAATCTAAACTCACAGGAGAACGACCATACGGTGCCCGAGGCAGCAACAGACCCTTGGAGACAAGTCGGATGGAGGACGATGTATTGGATCTCGACGCAATTTGAGTGTTCCATCGTCATTACAAGGCCCTGAACGTTACAATTAACTATCATTTTTGCGTCGGATTCGAAAATCTAGACTCACAGGAGAACGACCATAAGGTGCCCGAGGCAGCAATAGACCCTTGGAGACAAGTCGGCTGGAGGACGATGTATTGGATCGCGACGCAATTTGAGTCTTCTATCGTCATTAGGAGGCGCTGAACGTTATAATTCACTATCATTTTTGCGTCGGATTCGAAAATCGAGACTCACAGGAGAAGGACCATGTGGTGCCCGAGGCAGCGATATCCCCTTGGAGACAAGTCGGCTGGAGGCCGATGAATTGAATCTCGACGCAATTTGAGTGTTCCATCGGCATTAGGAGGCCCTGAACGTTAAAATTAACAATCATTCTTGCGTCGGATTCGATAATCTAAACTCACAGGAGAACGACCATAAGGTGCCCGAGGCAGCAACAGACCCTTGGAAACAAGTCGGCTGGAGGCCGATGTATTGAATCTCGACGCAATTTGAGTGTTCCATCGGCATTAGGAGGCCCTGAACGTTACAATTAACTATCATTTTTGCGTCGGATTCGATAATCTAAACTCACAGGAGAACGACTATAAGGTGCCCGAGGCAGCAACAGACCCTTGGAAACAAGTCGGCTGGAGGCTGATGTATTGAATCTCGACGCAATTTGAGTGTTCCATCGTCATTAGAAGGCCCTGAACGTTACAATTAACTATCATTTATGCGTCGGATACGAAAATCTAGACTCACAGGAGAACGACCATAAGGTGCTCGAGGCAGCAATAGACCCTTGGAGACAAGTCGGCTGGAGGACGATGTATTGAATCCCGGCGCAATTTGAGTCTTCTATCGTCATTAGGAGGCGCTGAACGTTACAATTCACTATCATTTTTGCGTCGGATTCGAAAATCTAGACTCACAGGAGAAGGATCATATTGTGCCCGAGACAGCAATATCCCCTTGGAGACAAGTCGGCTGGAGGACGATGTATTGAATCTCGACGCAATTTGAGTGTTCCATCGTCATTAGAAGGCCCTGAACGTTACAATTAACTATCATTTTTGCGTCGGATTCGAAAATCTAAACTCACAGGAGAACGACCATACGGTGCCCGAGGCAGCAACAGACCCTTGGAGACAAGTCGGCTGGAGGACGATGTATTGGATCTCGACGCAATTTGAGTGTTCCATCGTCATTACAAGGCCCTGAACGTTATAATTAACTATCAGTTTTTCGTCGGATTCGAAAATCTAGACTCACAGCAGACGAACGATTTGGTGCCCGAGGCAGCAACATCCCCTTGGAGACAAATCGGCTGGAGGACGATGTATTGAATCCCGACGCAATTTGAGTCTTCTATCGTCATTAGGAGGCGCTGAACGTTACAATTCACTATAATTTTTGCGTCGGATTCGAAAATCTAGACTCACAGGAGAAGGATCATATTGTGCCCGAGACAGCAATATCCCCTTGGAGACAAGTCGGCTGGAGGACGATGTATTGAATCTCGACGCAATTTGAGTGTTCCATCGTCATTAGAAGGCCCTGAACGTTACAATTAACTGTCATTTTTGCATCGGATTCGAAAATCTAGACTCACAGGAGAACGACCATAAGGTGCCCGAGGCAGCAATAGACCCTTGGAGACAAGTCGGCTGGAGGACGATGTATTGGTTCGCGACGCAATTTGATTCTTCTATCGTCATTAGGAGGCGCTGAACGTTATAATTCACTATCATTTTTGCGTCGGATTCGAAAATCTAGATTCACAGGAGAAGGACCATGTGGTGCCCGAGGCAGCGATATCCCCTTGGAGACAAGTCGGCTGGAGGCTGATGTATTGAATCTCGACGCAATTTGAGTGTTCCATCGTCATTAGAAGCCCTGAACGTTACAATTAACTATCATTTTTGCGTCGGAAACGAAAATCTAGACACACAGGAGAACGACCATAAGGTGCCCGAGGCAGCAATAGACCTTTGGAGACTTGTCGGATGGAGGACGATGTATTGGATCTCGACGCAATTTGAGTGTTCCATCGGCATTAGGAGGCCCTGAACGTTACAATTAACTATCATTTTTGCGTCGGATTCGATAATCTAAACTCACAGGAGAACGACTATAAGGTGCCCGAGGCAGCAACAGACCCTTGGAGACAAGTCGGCTGGATGCCTATGTATTGAATCTCGACGCAATTTGAGTGTTCCATCGTCATTAGAAGGCCCTGAACGTTACAATTAACTATCATTTTTGCGTCGGATACGTAAATCTAGACTCACAGGAGAACGACCATAAGGTGCTCAAGGCAGCAATAGACCCTTGGAGACAAGTCGGCTGGAGGACGATGTAATGAATCTCGACGCAATTTGAGAGTTCCATCATCATTAGGCGACCCTGAACGTTACAATTAACTATCATTTTGGCGTCGGATTCGTAAATCTAGACTTACAAGAGAACGACCATAAAGTGCCCGCGGCAGCATTAGACCCTTGGAGACAAGTCGGGTGGAGGACGATGTATTGGATCGCGACGCAATTTTGGTGTTCCATCGTCATTAGGAGGCCCTGAATGTTACAATTAACTATCATTTTTGCGTCGGATTCGAAAATCTAGACCCACAGGAGAAGGACCATGTGGTCATTAGGTCATTAGAAGACCTTGAACGTTACAATTAACTATCATTTTTGCGTCGGAATCAAAAATCTAGACTCACAGGAGAACGACCATAAGGTGCCCGAGGCAGCAATAGACCCTTGGCGACAAGTCGGCTGGAGGACGATTTATTGAATCTCGACGCAATTTGAGTGTTCCATCGTCATTAGAAGGCCCTGAACGTTACAATTAGCTATCATTTTTGCGTCGGATACGAAAATCTGGACACACAGGAGAACGACCATAAGGGGCCCGAGGCAGCAATAGACCCTTGGAGACAAGTCGGCTGGAGGACGATGTATTGAATCTCGATGCAATTTGAGAGTCCCATCGTCATTAGGCGGCCCTGAACGCTACAATTAACTATCATTTTGGCGTCGGATTCGTAAATCTAGACTTACAAGAGAACGACCATAAAGTGCCCGAGGCAGCATTAGACCCTTGGAGACAAGTCGGCTGGAGGACGATGTACTGGATCGCGACGCAATTTGAGTGTTCCATTGTCACTAGGAGGCCCTGAATGTTACAACTAACTATCAGTTTTTCGTCGGATTCGAAAATCTAGACTTACAGCAGACGACCCATTTGGTGCCCGATGCAGCAATATCCCCTTGGAGACAAATCGGCTGAAGGACGATGTATTGAATCCCGGCGCAATTTGAGTCTTCTATCGTCATTAGGAGGCGCTGAACGTTACAATTCACTATCATTTTTGCGTCGGATTCGAAAATCTAGACTCACAGGAGAAGGATCATATTGTGCCCGAGACAGCAATATCCCCTTGGAGACAAGTCGGCTGGAGGACGATGTATTGAATCTCGACGCAATTTGAGTGTTCCATCGTCATTAGAAGGCCCTGAACGTTACAATTAACTATCATTTTTGCGTCGGATTCGAAAATCTAGACTCACAGGAGAACGACCATAAGGTGCCCGAGGCAGCAATAGACCCTTGGAGACAAGTCGGCTGGAGGACGATGTATTGGATCGCGACGCAATTTGAGTCTTCTATCGTCATTAGGAGGCGCTGAACGTTATAATTCACTATCATTTTTGCAGCGGATTCGAAAATCTAGACTCACAGGAGAACGACCATGTGGTGCCCGAGGCAGCGATATCCCCTTGGAGACAAGTCGGCTGGAGGCCGATGAATTGAATCTCGACGCAATTTGAGTGATCCATCGGCATTAGGAGGCCCTGAACGTTACAATTAACTATCATTCTTGCGTCGGATTCGATAATCTAAACTCACAGGAGAACGACCATAAGGTGCCCAAGGCAGCAACAGACCCTTGGAGACAAGTCGGCTGGAGGCCGATGTATTGAATCTCGACGCAATTTGAGTGTTCCATCGGCATTAGGAGGCCCTGAACGTTACAATTAACTATCATTTTTGCGTCGGATTCGATAATCTAAACTCACAGGAGAACGACTATAAGGTGCCCGAGGCAGCAACAGACCCTTGGAGACAAGTCGGCTGGAGGACGATGTATTGAATCTCGATGCAATTTGAGAGTTCCATCGTCATTAGGCGGCCCTGAACGCTACAATTAACTATCATTTTGGCGTCGGATTCGTAAATCTAGACTTACAAGAGAACGACCATAAAGTGCCCGAGGCAGCATTAGACCCTTGGAGACAAGTCGGCTGGAGGACGATGTACTGGATCGCGACGCAATTTGAGTGTTCCATCGTCACTAGGAGGCCCTGAATGTTACAACTAACTATCAGTTTTTCGTCGGATTCGAAAATCTAGACCTACAGCAGACGACCCATTTGGTGCCCGATGCAGCAATATCCCCTTGGAGACAAATCGGCTGAAGGACGATGTATTGAATCCCGGCGGAATTTGAGTCTTCTATCGTCATTAGGAGGCGCTGAACGTTACAATTCACTATCATTTTTGCGTCGGATTCGAAAATCTAGACTCACAGGAGAAGGATCATATTGTGCCCGAGACAGCAATATCCCCTTGGAGACAAGTCGGCTGGAGGACGATGTATTGAATCTCGACGCAATTTGAGTGTTCCATCGTCATTAGAAGGCCCTAAACGTTACAATTAACTATCATTTTTGCGTCGGATTCGAAAATCTAGACTCACAGGAGAACGACCATAAGGTGCCCAAGGCAGCAATAGACCCTTGGAGACAAGTCGGCTGGAGGACGATGTATTGGATCGCGACGCAATTTGAGTCTTCTATCGTCATTAGGAGGCGCTGAACGTTATAATTCACTATCATTTTTGTAGCGGATTCGAAAATCTAGACTCACAGGAGAACGACCATGTGGTGCCCGAGGCAGCGATATCCCCTTGGAGACAAGTCGGCTGGAGGCCGATGAATTGAATCTCGACGCAATTTGAGTGTTCCATCGGCATTAGGAGGCCCTGAACGTTACAATTAACTATCATTCTTGCGTCGGATTCGATAATCTAAACTCACAGGAGAACGACCATAAGGTGCCCAAGGCAGCAACAGACCCTTGGAGACAAGTCGGCTGGAGGCCGATGTATTGAATCTCGACGCAATTTGAGTGTTCCATCGGCATTAGGAGGCCCTGAACGTTACAATTAACTATCATTTTTGCGTCGGATTCGATAATCTAAACTCACAGGAGAACGACTATAAGGTGCCCGAGGCAGCAACACACCCTTGGAGACAAGTCGGCTGGAGGCCGATGTATTGAATCTCGACGCAATTTGAGTGTTCCATCGTCATTAGAAGGCCCTGAACGTTACAATTAACTATCATTTTTGCGTCGGATACGAAAATCTAGACACACAGGAGAACGACCATAAGGTGCCCGAGACAGCAATAGACCCTTGGAGACAAGTCGGCTGGAGGACGATGTATTGAATCTCGACGCAATTTGAGAGTTCCATGGTCATTAGGCGGCCCTGAACGTTACAATTAACTATCATTTTGGCGTCGGATTCGTAAATCTAGACTTACAAGAGAACGACCATAAAGTGCCCGAGGCAGCATTAGACCCTTGGAGACAAGTCGGGTGGAGGACGATGTATTGGATCGCGACGCAATTTGAGTGTTCCATCGTCATTAGGAGGCCCTGAATGTTACAATTAACTATCAGTTTGTCGTCGGATTCGAAAATCTAGACTCACAGCAGACGAACCATTTGGTGCCCGAGGCAGCAATATCCCTTTGGAGACAAATCGGCTGGAGGACGATGTATTGAATCCCGACGCAATTTGAGTGTTCCATCGTCATTAGAAGGCCCTGAAAGTTACAATTCACTACCATTTTTGCGTCGGATTCGAAAATCTAGACTCACAGGAGAAGGATCATATTGTGCCCGAGACAGCAGTATCCCCTTGGAGACAAGTCGGCTGGAGGACGATGTATTGAATCTCGACGCAATTTGAGTGTTCCATCGTCATTAGAAGACCCTGAACGTTACAATTAACTATCATTTTTGAGTCGGAATCGAAAATCTAGACTCACAGGAGAACGACCATAAGGTGCCCGAGGCAGCAATACACCCTTGGCGACAAGTCGGCTGGAGGACGATGTATTGAATCTCGACGCAATTTGAGTGTTCCATCGTCATTAGAAGGCCCTGAACGTTACAATTAACTATCATTTTTGCGTCGGATACGAAAATCTGGTCACACAGGAGAACGACCATAAGGTGCCCGAGGCAGCAATAGACCCTTGGCGACAAGTCGGCTGGAGGACGATGTATTGAATCTCGACGCAATTTGAGTGTTCCATCGTCATTAGAAGGCCCTGAACGTTATAATTAGCTATCATTTTTGCGTCGGATACGAAAATCTGGACACACAGGAGAACGAACATAAGGGGCCCGAGGCAGCAATAGACCCTTGGAGACAAGTCGGCTGGAGGACGATGTATTGAATCTCGATGCAATTTGAGAGTTCCATCGTCATTAGGCGGCCCTGAACGTTACAATTAACTATCATTTTGGCGTCGGATTCGTAAATCTAGACTTACAAGAGAACGACCATAAAGTGCCCGCGGCAGCATTAGACCCTTGGAGACAAGTCGGCTGGAGGACGATGTATTGGATCGCGACGCAATTTTGGTGTTCCATCGTCATTAGGAGGCCCTGAATGTTACAATTAACTATCATTTTTGCGTCGGATTCGAAAATCTAGACTCACAGGAGAAGGACCATGTGGTCATTAGGTCATTAGAAGACCCTGAACGTTACAATTAAGTATCATTTTTGCGTCGGAATCGAAAATCTAGACTCACAGGAGAACGACCATAAGGTGCCCGAGGCAGCAATAGACCCTTGGCGACAAGTCGGCTGGAGGACGATGTATTGAATCTCGACGCAATTTGAGTGTTCCATCGTCACTAGGAGGCCCTGAATGTTACAATTAACTATCAGTTTTTCGTCGGATTCGAAAATCTAGACCTACAGCAGACGACCCATTTGGTGCCCGATGCAGCAATATCCCCTTGGAGACAAATCGGCTGGAGGACGATGTATTTAATCCCGACGCAAGTTGAGTCCTCTATCGTCATTAGGAGGCGCTGAACGTTATAATTCACTATCATTTTTGCGCCGGATTCGAAAATCTAGACTCACAGGAGAAGGACCATGTGGTGCCCGAGGCAGCGATATCCCCTTGGAGACAAGTCGGCTGGAGACCGATGAATTGAATCTCGACGCAATTTGAGTGTTCCATCGGCATTAGGAGGCCCTGAACGTTACAATTAACTATCATTCTTGCGTCGGATTCGATAATCTAAACTCACAGGAGAACGACCATAAGGTGCCCAAGGCAGCAACAGACCCTTGGAGACAAGTCGGCTGGAGGCCGATGTATTGAATCTCGACGCAATTTGAGTGTTCCATCGGCATTAGGAGGCCCTGAACGTTACAATTAACTATCATTTTTGCGTCGGATTCGATAATCTAAACTCACAGGAGAACGACTATAAGGTGCCCGTGGCAGCAACAGACCCTTGGAGACAAGTCGGCTGGAGGCCGATGTATTGAATCTCGACGCAATTTGAGTGTTCCATCGTCATTAGAAGGCCCTGAACGTTACAATTAACTATCATTTTTGCGTCGGATACGAAAATCTAGACACACAGGAGAACGACCATAAGGTGCCCGAGACAGCAATAGACCCTTGGAGACAAGTCGGCTGGAGGACGATGTATTGAATCTCGACGCAATTTGAGAGTTCCATGGTCATTAGGGGGCCTGAACGTTACAATTAACTATCATTTTGGCGTCGGATTCGTAAATCTAGACTTACAAGAGAACGACCATAAAGTGCCCGAGGCAGCATTAGACCCTTGGAGACAAGTCGGCTGGAGGACGATGTACTGGATCGCGACGATGCCGATGGAACACTCAAATTGCGTCGAGATTCAATACATCGTCCTCCAGCCGACTTGTCTCCAAGGGTATATTGCTGTCTCGGGCACAATATGATCTTTCTCCTGTGAGTCTAGATTTTCGAATCCGACGCAAAAATGATAGTGAATTGTAACGTTCAGCGCCTCCTAATGACGATAGAAGACTCAAATTGCGTCGAGATTCAATACATCGTCCTCCAGCCGATTTGTCTCCAAGGGGTATATTGCTGTCTCGAGCACCGTATGAACTTCTCCTGTGAGTAGATTTTCGAATCCGACGCGAAACTGATAGTGAATTTTAAGGTTCAGGGCCTTGTAATGACGATGGAACACTCAAATTGCGTCGAGATTCAATACATCGGCCTCCAGCCGACTTGTCTCCAACGGTCTATTGCTGCCTCGGGCACCTTATGGTCGTTCTCCTGTGAGTTTTGATTTTCGAATCCGACGAAAAACTGATAGTTAATTGTAACATTCAGGGCCTCCTAATGACGATGGAACACTCATTTTGCGTCGCGATCCAATATATCGTCCTCCAACCGACTTGTCTCCGAGGGTCAATAGCTGCCTCGGGCACCGTATGGTCGTTCCCCTGTGAGTCTAGATTTTCGAATCCGACGCAAAAATCATAGTTAATTGTAACGTTCAGGGCCTTCTAATGACGATGGAACACTCAAATTGCGTCGCGATTCAATACATCGTCCTCCAGCCGACTTGTCTCCAAGGGGATATTGCTGTTTCGGGCCCAATATGATCTTTCTCCTGTGAGCCTAGATTTTCGAATCCGACGCAAAAATGATAGTGAATTGTAACGTTCTGCGCCTCCTAATGACGATAGAAGACTCAAATTGCGTCGAGATTCAATACATCGTCCTCCAGCCGATTTGTCTCTAAGGGGATATTGCTGCCTCGGGCACCAAATGGTTCGTCTGCTGTGAGTCTAGATTTTCGAATCCGACGAAAAACTGATAGTTAATTGTAACATTCATGGCCTCCTAATGGCGATGGAACACTCAAATTGCGTCGCGATCCAATACATCGTCCTCCAGGCGAATTGTCTCCAAGGGTCTAATGCTGCCTCGGGCACTTTATGGTCGTTCTCTTGTAAGTCTAGATTTACGAATCCGACGCCAAAATGATAGTTAATTGTAACATTCAGGGCCTCCTAATGACGATGGAACACTCAAATTGCGTCGCGATCCAATACATCGTCCTCCAGCCGACTTGTCTCGAAGGGTCTAATGCAGCCGCGGGCACTTTATGGTCGTTCCCCTGTGAGTTTAGATTATCGAATCCGACGCCAAAATGATAGTTAATTGTAACGTTCAGGACCGCCTAATGATGATGGAACTCTCAAATTGCGTCGAGATTCAATACATCGTCCTCCAGCCGACTTGTCTCCAAGGGGATATTGCTGTCTCGGGTACAATACGATCCTTCTCCTGTGAGTCTAGATTTTCGAATCCGACACAAAAATGATAGTGAATTGTAACGTTCAGCGCCTCCTAATGACAAGGGAAGACTCAAATTGCGTCGGGATTCAATACATCGTCCTCCAGCCGATTTGTCTCCAAGGCGATATTGCTGCCTCGGGCACCAAATGGTTCGTCTGCTGTGAGGTTAGATTTTCGAATCCGACGAAAATCCGATAGTTAATTGTAACATTCAGGGCCTCCTAATGACGATGGAACACTCAAATTGCGTCACGATCCAATACATCGTCCTCCAGCCGACTTGTCTCCAAGGGTCTAATGCTGCCTCGGGCACTTTATGGTCGTTCTCTTGTAAGTCTAGATTTACGAATCCGACGCCAAAATGATAGTTAATTGTAATGTTCAGGGCCGCCTAATAACGATGGAACTCTCAAATTGCGTCGAGATTCAATACATCGTCCTCCAGCCGACTTGTCTCCAAGGGTCTATTGCTGCCTCGGGCACCACATGGTCCTTCTCCTGTGAGTCTAGATTTTCGAATCCGACGCAAAAATGATAGTGAATTGAAACGTTCAGCGCCTCCTAATGACGATAGAAGACTCAAATAGCGTCGCGATCCAATACATCGTCCTCCAGCCGCCTTTTCTCCAAGGGTCTATTGCTGCCTCGGGCACCTTATGGTCGTTCTCCTGTGAGTCTAGATTTTCGAATCCGACGCAAAAATGATAGTTAATTGTAACGTTCAGGGCCTCCTAATGACGATGGAACACTCAAATTGCGTCGCGATCCAATACATCGTCCTCCAGGCGACTTGTCTCCAAGGGTCTAATGCTGCCTCGGGCACTTTATGGTCGTTCTCTTGTAAGTCTAGATTTACGAATCCGACGCCAAAATGATAGTTAATTGTAATGTTCAGGGCCGCCTAATAACGATGGAACTCTCAAATTGCGTCGAGATTCAATACATCGTCCTCCAGCCGACTTGTCTCCAAGGGTCTATTGCTGCCTCGGGCACCACATGGTCCTTCTCCTGTGAGTCTAGATTTTCGAATCCGACGCAAAAATGATAGTGAATTGAAACGTTCAGCGCCTCCTAATGACGATAGAAGACTCAAATTGCGTCGCGATCCAATACATCGTCCTCCAGCCGCCTTTTCTCCAAGGGTCTATTGCTGCCTCGGGCACCTTATGGTCGTTCTCCTGTGAGTCTAGATTTTCGAATCCGACGCAAAAATGATAGTTAATTGTAACGTTCAGGGCCTCCTAATGACGATGGAACACTCAAATTGCGTCGCGATCCAATACATCGTCCTCCAGCCGACTTGTCTCCAAGGGTATATTGCTGTCTCGGGCACAATATGATCTTTCTCCTGTGAGTCTAGATTTTCGAATCCGACGCAAAAATGATAGTGAATTGTAACGTTCAGCGCCTCCTAATGACGATAGAGGACTCAAATTGCGTCGAGATTCAATACATCGTCCTCCAGCCGATTTGTCTCCAAGGGGTATATTGCTGTCTCGAGCACCGTATGAACTTCTCCTGTGAGTAGATTTTCGAATCCGATGCGAAACTGATAGTTAATTGTAAGGTTCAGGGCCTTGTAATGACGATGGAACACTCAAATTGCGTCGAGATTCAATACATCGGCCTCCAGCCGACTTGTCTCCAACGGTCTATTGCTGCATCGGGCACCTTATGGTCGTTCTCCTGTGAGTTTAGATTTTCGAATCCGACGAAAAACTGATAGTTAATTGTAACATTCAGGGCCTCCTAATGGCGATGGAACACTCAAATTGCGTCGCGATCCAATACATCGTCCTCCAGGCGAATTGTCTCCAAGGGTCTAATGCTGCCTCGGGCACTTTATGGTCGTTCTCTTGTAAGTCTAGATTTACGAATCCGACGCCAAAATGATAGTTAATTGTAACATTCAGGGCCTCCTAATGACGATGGAACACTCAAATTGCGTCGCGATCCAATACATCGTCCTCCAGCCGACTTGTCTCGAAGGGTCTAATGCAGCCGCGGGCACTTTATGGTCGTTCCCCTGTGAGTTTAGATTATCGAATCCGACGCCAAAATGATAGTTAATTGTAACGTTCAGGACCGCCTAATGATGATGGAACTCTCAAATTGCGTCGAGATTCAATACATCGTCCTCCAGCCGACTTGTCTCCAAGGGGATATTGCTGTCTCGGGTACAATACGATCCTTCTCCTGTGAGTCTAGATTTTCGAATCCGACACAAAAATGATAGTGAATTGTAACGTTCAGCGCCTCCTAATGACAAGGGAAGACTCAAATTGCGTCGGGATTCAATACATCGTCCTCCAGCCGATTTGTCTCCAAGGCGATATTGCTGCCTCGGGCACCAAATGGTTCGTCTGCTGTGAGGTTAGATTTTCGAATCCGACGAAAATCCGATAGTTAATTGTAACATTCAGGGCCTCCTAATGACGATGGAACACTCAAATTGCGTCACGATCCAATACATCGTCCTCCAGCCGACTTGTCTCCAAGGGTCTAATGCTGCCTCGGGCACTTTATGGTCGTTCTCCTGTGAGTCTACATTTTCGTATCCGACGCAAAATTGATAGTTAATTGTAACGTTCAGGGCCTTCTAATGACGATGGAACACTCAAATTGCGTCGAGATTCAATACATCGTCCTCCAGCCGATTTGTCTCCAAGGGGTATATTGCTGTCTCGAGCACCGTATGAACTTCTCCTGTGAGTAGATTTTCGAATCCGACGCGAAACTGATAGTTAATAGTAAGGTTCAGGGCCTTGTAATGACGATGGAACACTCATATTGCGTCGAGATTCAATACATCGGCCTCCAGCCGACTTGTCTCCAACGGTCTATTGCTGCCTCGGGCACCTTATGGTCGTTCTCCTGTGAGTTTAGATTTTCGAATCCGACGAAAAACTGATTGCTAATTGTAACATTCAGGGCCTCCTAATGACGATGGAACACTCATTTTGCGTCGCGATCCAATACATCGTCCTCCAACCGACTTCTCTCCAAGGGTCTAATGCTGCCTCGGGCACTTTATGGTCGTTCTCTTGTAAGTCTAGATTTACGAATCCGACGCCAAAATGATAGTTAATTGTAACGTTCAGCGCCTCCTAATGACGATAGAAGACTCAAAATGCGTCGGCATTCAATACATCGTCCTCCAGCCGATTTGTCTCCAAGGGGATATTGCTGCCTCGGGCACCAAATGGTTCGTCTGCTGTGAGTCTAGATTTTCGAATCCGACGAAAACCTGATAGTTAATTGTAACATTCAGGGCCTCCTAATGACGATGGAAGACTCAAATTGCGTCGAGATCCAATACATCGGCCTCCAGCCGACTTGTCTCCAAGGGTCTATTGCTGCCTCGGGCACCTTATGGTCGTTCTCTTGTAAGTCTAGATTTACGAATCCGACGCCAAAATCATAGTTAATTGTAACGTTCAGGGCCTTCTAATGACGATGGACCACTCAAATTGCGTCGAGATTCAATACATCGTCCTCCAGCCGATTTGTCTCCAAGGGGTATATTGCTGTCTCGAGCACCGTATGAACTTCTCCTGTGAGTAGATTTTCGAATCCGACGCGAAACTGATAGTTAATTGTAAGGTTCAGGGCTTTGTAATGACGATGGAACACTCAAATTGCGTCGAGATCCAATACATCGTCCTCCAGCCGACTTGTCTCCAAGGGTCTGTTGCTACCTCGGGCACCGTATGGTCGTTCTCCTGTGAGTTTAGATTATCGAATCCGACGGAAAAATGATAGTTAATTTTAACGTTCAGGGCCTCCTAATGCCGATGGAACACTCAAATTGCGTCGAGATTCAATACATCGGACTCCAGCCGACTTGTGTCCAAGGGTCTATTGCTGCCTCGGGCACCTTACGGTCGTTCTCTTGTGAGTCTAGATTTTCGAATCCGACGCAAAAATGATAGTTAATTGTAACGTTCAGGGCCTTCTAATGACGATGGAACACTCAAATTGCGTCGAGATTCAATACATCGTCCTCCAGGCGACTTGTCTCCAAGGGGATATTGCTCTCTCGGGCACAATATGATCCTTCTCCTGTGAGTCTAGATTTTCGAATCCGACGCAAAAATGATAGTGAATTTTAACGTTCAGCGCCTCCTAATGACGATAGAAGACTCAAAATGCGTCGGCATTCAATACATCGTCCTCCAGCCGATTTGTCTCCAAGGGGATATTGCTGCCTCGGGCACCAAATGGTTCGTCTGCTGTGGGTCTAGATTTTCGAATCCGACGAAAAACTGATAGTTAATTGTAACATTCAGAGCCTCCTAATGACGATGGAACAGTCAAATTGCGTCGCGATCCAATACATCGTCCTCCAGCCGACTTGTCTCCAAGGGTCTAATGCTGCCTCGGGCACTTTATGGTCGTTCTCTTGTAAGTCTAGATTTACGAATCCGACGCCAAAATGATAGTTAATTGTAACGTTCAGGGCCGCCTAATGACGATGGAACTCTCAAATTGCGTCGAGATTCAATACATCGTCCTCCAGCCGACTTGTCTCCAAGGGTCTACTGCTGCCTCGGGCACCTTATGGTCGTTCTCCTGTGAGTCTAGATTTTCGTATTCGACGCAAAAATGATAGTTAATTGTAACGTTCAGGGCCTTCTAATGACGATGGAACACTCAAATTGCGTCGAGATACAATACATCGTAATCCAGCCGACTTGTCTCCAAGGGGATATTGCTGTCTCGGGCACAATATGATCTTTCTCCTGTGAGGCTAGATTTTCGAATCCGACGCAAAAATGATAGTGATATGTAACGTTCAGAGCCTCCTAATGACGATAGAAGACTCAAATTGCGTCGAGATTCAATACATCGTCCTCCAGCCGATTTGTCTCCAAGGGGTATATTGCTGTCTCGAGCACCGTATGAACTTCTCCTGTGAGTACATTTTCGAATACGACGCGAAACTGATAGTTAATTGAAGGTTCAGGGCTTTGTAATGACGATGGAACACTCAAATTGCGTCGAGATTCAATACATCGGCCTCCAGCCGACTTGTCTCCAAGGGGATATCGCTGCCTCGGGCACCACATGGTCCTTCTCCTGTGAGTCTAGATTTTCGAATCCGACGCAAAAATGATAGTGAATTAAAACGTTCAGCGCCTCCTAATGACGATAGAAGACTCAAATTGCGTCGCGATCCAATACATCGTCCTCCAGCCGCCTTTTCTCCAAAAGTCTATTGCTGCCTCGGGCACCTTATGGTCGTTCTCCTGTGAGTCTAGATTTTCGAATCCGACGCAAAAATGATAGTTAATTGTAACGTTCAGGGCCTTGTAATGACGATGGAACACTCAAATTGCGTCGAGATTCAATACATCGTCCTCCAGCCGACTTGTCTCCAAGGGTCTGTTGCTGCCTCGGGCACCGTATGGTCGTTCTCCTGTGAGTTTAGATTATCGAGTCCGACGCAAAAATGATAGTTAATTTTAACGTTCAGGGCCTCCTAAATCCGATGGAACACTCAAATTGCGTCGAGATTCAATACATCGGCCTCCAGCCGACTTGTCTCCAAGGGTCTATTGCTGCCTCGGGCACCTTATGGTCGTTCTCCTGTGAGTCTACATTTTCGAATCCGACGCAAAAATAATAGTTAATTGTAACGTTCAGGGCCTTCTAATGACGATGGAACACTCAAATTGCGTCGAGATTCAATACATCGTCCTCCAGGCGACTTGTCTCTAGGGGATATTGCTCTCTCGGGCACAATATGATCCTTCTCCTGTGAGTCTAGATTTTCGAATCCGACGCAAAAATGATAGTGAATTGTAACGTTCAGCGCCTCCTAATGACGATAGAAGACTCAAAATGCGTCGGCATTCAATACATCGTCCTCCAGCCGATTTGTCTCCAAGGGGATATTGCTGCCTCGGGCACCAAATGGTTCGTCTGCTGTGGGTCTAGATTTTCGAATCCGACGAAAAACTGATAGTTAATTGTAACATTCAGAGCCTCCTAATGACGATGGAACAGTCAAATTGCGTCGCGATCCAATACATCGTCCTCCAGCCGACTTGTCTCCAAGGGTCTAATGCTGCCTCGGGCACTTTATGGTCGTTCTCCTGTGAGTCTAGATTTTCGTATCCGACGCAAAAATGATAGTTAATTGTAACGTTCAGGGCCTTCTAATGACGATGGAACACTCAAATTGCGTCGAGATTCAATACGTCGGCCTCCATCCGACTTGTCACCAAGGGTCTATTGCTGCCTCGGGCACCTTATGGTCGTTCTCCTGTGAGTCTAGATTTTCGAATCCGACGCAAAAATGATAGTTAATTGTAACGTTCAGGGCCTTCTAATGACGATGGAACACTCAAATTGCGTCGAGATACAATACATCGGCCTCCAGCCGCCTTGTCTCCAAGGGTCTATTGCTGCCTCGGGCACCTTATGGTCGTTCTCCTGTGAGTCTAGATTTTCGAATCCGACGCAAAAATCATAGTTAATTGTAACGTTCAGGGCCTTCTAATGACGATGGAACACTCAAATTGCGTCGAGATTCAATACATCGTCCTCCAGCCGACTTGTCACCAAGGGGATATTGCTGTCTCGGGCACAATTCGATCTTTCTCCTGTGAGTCTAGATTTTCGAATCCGACGCAAAAATTATAGTGAATTGTAACGTTCAGCGCCTCCTAATGACGATAGAAGACTCAAATTGCGTCGAGATTCTATACATCGTCCTCCAGCCGATTTGTCTCCAAGGGGTATATTGCTGTCTCGAGCACCGTATGAACTTCTCCTGTGAGTAGATTTTCGAATCCGACGCGAAACTGATAGTTTATAGTAAGGTTCAGGGCCTTGTAATGACGATGGAACACTCATATTGCGTCGAGATTCAATACATCGGCCTCCAGCCGACTTGTCTCCAACGGTCTATTGCTGCCTCGGGCACCTTATGGTCGTTCTCCTGTGAGTTTAGATTTTCGAATCCGACGAAAAACTGATAGTTAATTGTAACATTCAGGGCCTCCTAATGACGATGGAACACTCATTTTGCGTCGCGATCCAATACATCGTCCTCCAACCGACATCTCTCCAAGGGTCTAATGCTGCCTCGGGCACTTTATGGTCGTTCTATTGTAAGTCTAGATTTACGAATCCGACGCCAAAATGATAGTTAATTGTATCGTTCAGCGCCTCCTAATGACGATAGAAGACTCAAAATGCGTCGGCATTCAATACATCGTCCTCCAGCCGATTTGTCTCCAAAAGGATATTGCTGCCTCGGGCACCAAATGGTTCGTCTGCTGTGAGTCTAGATTTTCGAATCCGACGAAAAACTGATAGTTAATTGTAACATTCAGGGCCTCCTAATGACGATGGAACACTCAAATTGCGTCGAGATCCAATACATCGGCCTCCAGCCGACTTATCTCCAAGGGTCTATTGCTGCCTCGGGCACCTGATGGTCGTCCTCTTGTAAGTCTAGATTTACGAATCCGACGCCAAAATCATAGTTAATTGTAACGTTCAGCGCCTCCTAATGACGACAGAAGACTCAAATTGCGTCGCGATCCAATACATCGTCCGCCAGCCGACTTGTCTCCAAGGGTCTATTGCTGCCTCGGGCACCTTATGATCGTTCTCCTGTGAGTCTAGGTTTTCGAATCCGACGCAAAAATGATAGTTAATTGTAACGTTCAGAGCCTTGTAATGACGATGGAACACTCAAATTGCGTCGAGATTCAATACATCGTCCTCCAGCCGACTTGTCTCCAAGGGTCTGTTGCTGCCTCGGGCACCGTATGGTCGTTCTCCTGTGAGTTTAGATTATCGAATCCGACGGAAAAATGATAGTTAATTTTAACGTTCAGGGCCTCCTAATGCCGATGGAACACTCAAATTGCGTCGAGATTCAATACATCGGCCTCCAGCCGACTTGTCTCCAAGGGTCTATTGCTGCCTCGGGCACCTTACGGTCGTTCTCCGGTGAGTCTAGATTTACGAATCCGACGCAAAAATGATAGTTAATTGTAACGTTCAGGGCCTTCTAATGACGATGGAACACTCAAATTGCGTCGAGATTCAATACATCGTCCTCCAGGCGACTTGTCTCCAAGGGGATATTGCTCTCTCGGGCACAATATGATCCTTCTCCTGTGAGTCTAGATTTTCGAATCCGACGCAAAAATGATAGTGAATTGTAACGTTCAGCGCCTCCTAATGACGATAGAAGACTCAAAATGCGTCGGCATTCAATTAATCGTCCTCCAACCGATTTGTCTCCAAGGGGATATTGCTGCCTCGGGCACCAAATGGTTCGTCTGCTGTGGGTCTAGATTTTCGAATCCGACGAAAAACTGATAGTTAATTGTAACATTCAGAGCCTCCTAATGACGATGGAACAGTCAAATTGCGTTGCGATCCAATACATCGTCCTCCAGCCGACTTGTCTCCAAGGGTCTAATGCTGCCTCGGGCACTTTATGGTCGTTCTCTTGTAAGTCTAGATTTACGAATCCGACGCCAAAATGATAGTTAATTGTAACGTTCAGGGCCGCCTAATGACGATGGAACTCTCAAATTGCGTCGAGATTCAATACATCGTCCTCCAGCCGACTTGTCTCCAAGGGTCTACTGCTGCCTCGGGCCCTTATGGTCGTTCTCCTGTGAGTCTAGATTTTCGTATCCGACGCAAAAATGATAGTTAATTGTAACGTTCAGGGCCGCCTAATGACGATGGAACTCTCAAATTGCGTCGAGATCCAATACATCGGCCTCCAGCCGACTTGTCTCCAAGGGTCTATTGCTGCCTCGGGCACCTTATGGTCGTTCTCCTGTGAGTCTAGATTTTCGAATCCGACGCAAAAATCATAGTTAATTGTAACGTTCAGGGCCTTCTAATGACGATGGAACACTCAAATTGCGTCCAGATTCAATACATCGTCCTCCAGCCGACTTGTCTCCAAGGGGATATTGCTGTCTCGGTCACAATATGATCTTTCTCCTGTGAGTCTAGATTTTCGAATCCGACGCAAAAATGATAGTGATTTGTAACGTTCAGCGCCTCCTAATGACGATAGAAGACTCAAATTGCGTCGAGATTCAATACATCGTCCTCCAGCCGATTTGTCTCCAAGGGGTATATTGCTGTCTCGAGCACCGTATGAACTTCTCCTGTGAGTAGATTTTCGAATCCGACGCGAAACTGATAGTTAATTGTAAGGTTCAGGGCTTTGTAATGACGATGGAACACTCAAATTGCGTCGAGATTCAATACATCGGCCTCCTGCCGACTTGTCTCCAAGGGGATATCGCTGCCTCGGGCACCACATGGTCCTTCTCCTGTGAGTCTAGATTTTCGAATCCGACGGAAAAATGATAGTTAATTTTAACGTTCAGGGCCTTCTAATGACGATGGAACACTCAAATTGCGTCGAGATTCAATACATCGTCCTCCAGGCGACTTGTCTCCAAGGGGATATTGCTCTCTCGGGCACAATATGATCCTTCTCCTGTGAGTCTAGATTTTCGATTCCGACGCAATAATGATAGTGAATTGTAACGTTCAGCGCCTCCTAATGACGATAGAAGACTCAAAATGCGTCGGCATTCAATACATCGTCCTCCAGACGATTTGTCTCCAAGGGGATATTGCTGCCTCGGGCACCAAATGGTTCGTCTGCTGTGGGTCTAGATTTTCGAATCCGACGAAAAACTGATAGTTAATTGTAACATTCAGAGCCTCCTAATGACGATGGAACAGTCAAATTGCGTCGCGATCCAATACATCGTCCTCCAGCCGACTTGTCTCCAAGGGTCTAATGCTGCCTCGGGCACTTTATGGTCGTTCTCTTGTAAGTCTAGATTTACGAATCCGACGCCAAAATGATAGTTAATTGTAACGTTCAGGGCCGCCTAATGACGATGGAACTCTCAAATTGCGTCGAGATTCAATACATCGTCCTCCAGCCGACTTGTCTCCAAGGGTCTACTGCTGCCTCGGGCACCTTATGGTCGTTCTCCTGTGAGTGTAGATTTTCGTATTCGACGCAAAAATGATAGTTAATTGTAACGTTCAGGGCCGCCTAATGACGATGGAACTCTCAAATTGCGTCGAGATTCAATACATCGTCCTCCAGCCGATTTGTCTCCAAGGGTCTACTGCTGCCTCGGGCACCTTATGGTCGTTCTCCTGTGAGTAGATTTTCGAATCCGACGCGAAACTGATAGTTAATAGTAAGGTTCAGGGCCTTGTAATGACGATGGAACACTCAAATTGCGTCGAGATTCAATACATCGGCCTCCAGCCGACTTGTCTCCAACGGTCTATTTCTGCCTCGGGCACCTTATGGTCGTTCTCCTGTGAGTTTAGATTTTCGAATCCGACAAAAAACTGATAGTTAATTGTAACATTCAGGGCCTCCTAATGTGGCGTCGGATTCGAAAATCTAGACTCACAGGAGAAGGATCATATTGTGCCCGAGAGAGCAATATCTCCTTGGAGACAAGTCGCCTGGAGGACGATGTATTGAATCTCGACGCAATTTGAGTGTTCCATCGTCATTAGAAGGCCCTGAACGTTACAATTAACTATCATTTTTGCGTCGGATTCGAAAATCTAGACTCACAGGAGAACGACTGTAAGGTGCCCGAGGCAGCAATAGACCCTTGGAGACAAGTCGGCTGGAGGCCGATGTATTGAATCTCGACGCAATTTGAGTGTTCCATCGGATTTAGGAGGCCCTGAACGTTAAAATTAACTATCATTTTTCCGTCGGATTCGATAATCTAAACTCACAGGAGAACGACCATACGGTGCCCGAGGCAGCAACAGACCCTTGGAGACAAGTCGGCTGGAGGACGATGTATTGGATCGCGACGCAATTTGAGTCTTCTGTCGTCATTAGGAGGCGCTGAACGTTACAATTCACTATCATTTTTGCGTCGGATTCGAAAATCTAGACACACAGGAGAAGGACCATGTGGTGACCAAGGCAGCGATATCCCCTTGGAGACAAGTCGGCTGGAGGCCGATGTATTGAATCTCGACGCAATTTGAGTGTTCCATCGTCATTACAAAGCCCTGAACCTTACAATTCACTATCAGTTTCGCGTCGGATTCGAAAATCTACTCACAAGAGAAGTTCATACGGTGCTCGAGACAGCAATATACCCCTTGGAGACAAATCGGCTGGAGGACGATGTTTTGAATCTCGACGCAATTTGAGTGTTCCATCGTCATTAGAAGGCCCTGAACGTTACAATTAACTATGATTTTGGCGTCGGATTCGTAAATCTAGACTTACAAGAGAACGCCCATAAGGTGCCCGAGGCAGCAATAGACCCTTGGAGACAAGTCGGCTGGAGGCCGATGTATTGGATCTCGACGCAATTTGAGTGTTCCATCGTCATTAGGAGGCCCTGAATGTTACAATTAACTATCAGTTTTTCGTCGGATTCGAAAATCTAAACTCACAGGAGAACGACCATAAGGTGCCCGAGGCAGCAATAGACCGTTGGAGACAAGTCGGCTGGAGGCCGATGTATTGAATCTCGACGCAATATGAGTGTTCCATCGTCATTACAAGGCCCTGAACCTTGCAATTAACTATCAGTTTCGCGTCGGATTCGAAAATCTACTCACAGGAGAAGTTCATACGGTGCTCGAGACAGCAATATACCCCTTGGAGACAAATCGGCTGGAGGACGATGTATTGAATCTCGACGCAATTTGAGTCTTCTATCGTCATTAGGAGGCGCTGAACGTTACAATTCACTATCATTTTTGCGTCGGATTCGAAAATCTAGCCTCACAGGAGAAAGATCATATTGTGCCCGAGACAGCAATATCCCCTTGGAGACAAGTCGGCTGGAGGACGATGTATTGAATCTCGACGCAATTTGAGTGTTCCATCGTCATTAGAAGGCCCTGAAGGTTACAATTAACTATGATTTTTGCGTCGGATTCGAAAATCTAGACTCACAGGAGAACGACCATAAGGTGCCCGAGGCAGCAATAGACCCTTGGAGACAAGGCGGCTGGAGGCCGATGTATTTGATCTCGACGCAATTTGAGTGTTCCATCGTCATTAGAAGGCCCTGAACGTTACAATTAACTATCAGTTTTGCTTCGGATTCGAAAATCTAGACTCACAGGAGAACGACCATAAGGTGCCCGAGGCAGCAATAGACCCTTGGTGACAAGTCGGCTGGAGGCCGATGTATTGAATCTCGACGCAATTTGAGTGTTCCATCGTCATTAGAAGGCCCTGAACGTTACAATTAACTATCATTTTTGCGTCGGATACGAAAATCTAGACTCACAGGAGAACGACCATAAGGTGCCCGAGGCAGCAATAGACCCTTGGAGACAAGTCGGCTGGAGGACGATGTATTGGATCGCGACTCAATTTGAGTCTTCTATCGTCATTAGGAGGCGCTGAACGTTTCAATTCACTATCATTTTTGCGTCGGATTCGAAAATGTAGACTCACAGGAGAAGGACCATGTGGTGCCCGAGGCAGCGATATCCCCTTGGAGACAAGTCGGCTGGAGGCCGATGTATTGAATCTCGACGCAATTTGAGTGTTCCATCGTCATTAGAGGGCCCTTAACGTTACAATTAACTATCATTTTTGCGTCGGATTCGAAAATCTAGACTCACAGGAGAACGACCATAAGGTGCCCGAGGCAGCAATATCCCCTTGGAGACAAGTCGTCTGGAGGCCGATGTATTGAATCTCGACGCAATTTGAGTGTTCCATCGGCATTAGGAGGCGCTGAACGTTTAAATTCACTATCATTTTTGCGTCGGATTCGAAAATCTAGACTCACAGGAGAACGACCATGTGGTGGCCGAGGCCGCGATATCCCCTTGGAGACAAGTCGGCTGGAGGCCGATGTATTGAATCTCGACGCAATTTGAGTGTTCCATCGTCATTACAAAGCCCTGAACCTTCAATTAACTATCAGTTTCGCGTCGGATTCGAAAATCTACTCACAGGAGAAGTTCATACGGTGCTCGAGACAGCAATATACCCCTTGGAGACAAATCGGCTGGAGGACGATGTATTGAATCTCGACGCAATTTGAGTCTTCTATCGTCATTAGGAGGCTCTGAACGTTACAATTCACTATCATTTTTGCGTCGGATTCGAAAATCTAGACTCACAGGAGAAAGATCATATTGTGCCCGAGACAGCAATATACCCCTTGGAGACAAGTCTGCTGGAGGACGATGTATTGAATCTCGACGCAATTTGAGTGTTCCATCGTCATTAGAAGGCCCTGAACGTTACAATTAACTATGATTTTTGCGTCGGATTCGAAAATCTAGACTCACAGGGGAACGACCATACGGTGCCCGAGGCAGCTATTGACCCTTGGAGACAAGTCGGTTGGAGGACGATGTATTAGATCGCGATGCAAAATGAGTCTTCCATCGTCATTAGGAGGCCCTGAATGTTACAATTAACTATCAGTTTTTCGTCGGATTCGAAAATCTAAACTCACAGGAGAACGACCATAAGGTGCCCGAGGCAGAAATAGACCGTTGGAGACAAGTCGGCTGGAGGCCGATGTATTGAATCTCGACGCAATTTGAGTGTTCCATCGTCATTACAAGGCCCTGAACCTTACAATTAACTATCAGTTTCGCGTCGGATTCGAAAATCTACTCACAGGAGAAGTTCATACGGTGCTCGAGACAGCAATATACCCCTTGGAGACAAATCGGCTGGAGGACGATGTATTGAATCTCGACGAAATTGGAGTCTTCTATCGTCATTAGGAGGCGCTGAACGTTACAATTCACTATCATTTTTGCGTCGGATTCGAAAATCTAGACTCACAGGAGAAAGATCATATTGTGACCGAGACAGCAATATCCCCTTGGAGACAAGTCGGCTGGAGGACGATGTATTGAATCTGGACGCAATTTGAGTGTTCCATCGTCATTAGAAGGCCCTGAACGTTACAATTAACTATGATTTTTGCGTCGGATTCGAAAATCTAGACTCACAGGAGAACGACCATAAGGTGCCCGAGGCAGCAATAGACCCTTGGAGACATGTCGGCTGGAGGCCGACGTATTGGATCTCGACGCAATTTGAGAGTTCCATCATCATTAGGCGGCCCTGAACGTTGCAATTAACTATCATTTTTGCGTCGGATACGAAAATCTAGACTCACAGGAGAACGACCATAAGGAGCCCGAGGCAGCAATAGACCCTTGGAGACAAGTCGGCTGGAGGACGATGTATTGAATCTCGACGCAATTTGAGAGTTCCATCGTCATTAGGCGGCCCTGAACGATACAATTAACTATCATTTTGGCGTCGGATTCGTAAATCTAGACTTACAAGAGAACGACCATTAAGTGCCCGAGGCAGCATTAGACCCTTGGAGACAAGTCGGCTGGAGGACGATGTATTGGATCGCGACGCAATTTGAGTGTTCCATGGTCATTAGGTGGCCCTGAATGTTACAATTAACTATCAGTTTTTCGTCGGATTCGAAAATCTAGACCCACAGCAGACGAACCATTTGGTGCCCGAGGCAGCAATATCCCCTTGGAGACAAATCGGCTGGAGGACGATGTATTGAATGCCGACGCATTTTGAGTCTTCTATCGTCATTAGGAGGCGCTGAACGTTACAATTCACTATCATTTTTGCGTCGGATTCGAAAATCTAGACTCACAGGAGAAGGATCATATTGTGGCCGAGAGAGAAATATCCCCTTGGAGACAAGTCGCCTGGAGGACGATGTATTGAATCTCGACGTAATTTGAGTGTTCCATCGTCATTAGAAGGCCCTGAACGTTACAATTAACTATCATTTTTGCGTCGGATTCGAAAATCTAGACTCACAGGAGAACGACCGTAAGGTGCCCGAGGCAGCAATAGACCCTTGGAGACAAGTCGGCTGGAGGCCGATGTATTGAATCTCGACGCAATTTGAGTGTTCCATAGGCATTAGGAGGCCCTGAACGTTAAAATTAACTATCATTTTTCCGTCGGATTCGATAATCTAAACTCACAGGAGAACGACCATACGGTGCCCGAGGCAGCAACAGACCCTTGGAGACAAGTCGGCTGGAGGACGATGTATTGAATCTCGACGCAATTTGAGTGTTCCATCGTCATTACAAGGCCCTGAACGTTACAATTAACTATCAGTTTCGCGTCGGATTCGAAAATCTACTCACAGGAGAAGTTCATTCGGTGCTCGAGACAGCAATATACCCCTTGGAGACAAATCGGCCGGAGGACGATGTATTGAATCTCGACGCAATTTGAGTGTTCCATCGTCATTAGAAGGTCCTGAACGTTACAATTAACTATCATTTTTGCGTCGGATTCGAAAATCTAGACTCACAGGAGAACGACCATAAGGTGCCCAAGGCAGCAATAGACCCTTGGTGACAAGTCGGCTGGAGGCCGATGTATTGAATCTCGACGCAATTTCAGTGTTCCATCGTCATTAGAAGGCCCTGAACGTTACAATTAACTATGATTTTGGCGTCGGATTCGTAAATCTAGACTTACAAGAGAACGACCATAAGGTGCCCGAGGCAGCAATAGACCCTTGGAGACAAGTCGGCTGGAGGCCGATGTATTGGATCTCGACGCAATTTGAGTGTTCCATCGTCATTAGGAGGCCCTGAATGTTACAATTAACTATCAGTTTTTCGTCGGATTCGGAAATCTAGCCTCACAGCAGACGAACCATTTGGTGCCCGAGGAAGCAATATCCCCTTGGAGACAAATCTGCTGGAGGACGATGTATTGAATGCCGACGCATTTTGAGTCTTCTATCGTCATTAGGAGGCGCTGAACGTTACAATTAACTATCACTTTGGCGTCGGATTCGTAAATCTAGACTTACAAGAGAACGACCATAAAGTGCCCGAGGCAGCATTAGACCCTTGGAGAGAAGTCGGTTGGAGGACGATGTATTGGATCGCGACGCAAAATGAGTGTTCCATCGTCATTAGGAGGCCCTGAATGTTACAATTAACTATCAGTTTTTCGTCGGATTCGAAAATCTAAACTCACAGGAGAACGACCATAAGGTGCCCGAGGCAGCAATAGACCGTTGGAGACAAGTCGGCTGGAGGCCGATGTATTGAATCTCGACGCAATATGAGTGTTCCATCGTCATTACAAGGCCCTGAACCTTACAATTAACTATCAGTTTCGGTCGGATTCGAAAATCTACTCACAGGAAAAGTTCATACGGTGCTCGAGACAGCAATATACCCCTTGGAGACAAATCGGCTGGAGGACGATGTATTGAATCTCGACGCAATTTGAGTCTTCTATCGTCATTAGGAGGCGCTGAACGTTACAATTCACTATCATTTTTGCGTCGGATTCGAAAATCTAGACTCACAGGAGAAAGATCATATTGTGCCCGAGACAGCAATATCCCCTTGGAGACAAGTCGGCTGGAGGACGATGTATTGAATCTCGACGCAATTTGAGTGTTCCATCGTCATTAGAAGGCCCTGAACGTTACAATTAACTATGATTTTTGCGTCGGATTCGAAAATCTAGACTCACAGGAGAACGACCATAAGGTGCCCGAGGCAGCAATAGACCCTTGGAGACAAGGCGGCTGGAGGCCGATGTATTGGATCTCGACGCAATTTGAGTGTTCCATCGTCATTAGAAGGCCCTGAACGTTACAATTAACTATCATTTTTGCGTCGGATTCGAAAATCTAGACTCACAGGAGAACGACCATAAGATGCCCGAGGCAGCAATAGACCCTTGGTGACAAGTCGGCTGGAGGCCGATGTATTGAATCTCGACGCAATTTGAGTGTTCCATCGTCATTAGAAGGCCCTGAACGTTACAATTAACTATCATTTTTGCGTCGGATACGAAAATCTAGACTCACAGGAGAACGACCATAAGGTGCCCGAGGCAGCAATAGACCCATGGAGACAAGTCGGCTGGAGGACGATGTATTGGATCGCGACGCAATTTGAGTCTTCTATCGTCATTAGGAGGCGCTGAACGTTTCAATTCACTATCATTTTTGCGTCGGATTCGAAAATCTAGACTCACAGGAGAAGGACCATGTGGTGCCCGAGGCAGCGATATCCCCTTGGAGACAAGTCGGCTTGAGGCCGATGTATTGAATCTCGACGCAATTTGAGTCTTCCATCGTCATTAGGAGGCTCTGAACGTTACAATTCACTATCATTTTTGCGTCGGATTCGAAAATCTAGACTCACAGGAGAAAGATCATATTGTGACCGAGACAGCAATATCCCCTTGGAGACAAGTCGGCTGGAGGACGATGTATTGAATCTGGACGCAATTTGAGTGTTCCATCGTCATTAGAAGGCCCTGAACGTTACAATTAACTATGATTTTTGCGTCGGATTCGAAAATCTAGACTCACAGGAGAACGACCATAAGGTGCCCGAGGCAGCAATAGACCCTTGGAGACAAGTCGGCTGGAGGCCGATGTATTGGATCTCGACGCAATTTGAGAGTTCCATCGTCATTAGGCGGCCCTGAACGTTACAATTAACTATCATTTTTGCGTCGGATACGAAAATCTAGACTCACAGGAGAACGACCATAAGGAGCCCGAGGCAGCAATAGACCCTTGGAGACAAGTCGGCTGGAGGACGATGTATTGAATCTCGACGCAATTTGAGAGTTCCATCGTCATTAGGCGGCCCTGAACGATACAATTAACTATCATTTTGGCGTCGGATTCGTAAATCTAGACTTACAAGAGAACGACCATAAAGTGCCCGAGGCAGCATTAGACCCTTGGAGACAAGTCGGCTGCAGGACGATGTATTGGATCGCGACGCAATTTGAGTGTTCCATGGTCATTAGGTGGCCCTGAATGTTACAATTAACTATCAGTTTTTCGTCGGATTCGAAAATCTAGACCCACAGCAGACGAACCATTTGGTGCCCGAGGCAGCAATATCCCCTTGGAGACAAATCGGCTGGAGGACGATGTATTGAATGCCGACGCATTTTGAGTCTTCTATCGTCATTAGGAGGCGCTGAACGTTACAATTCACTATCATTTTTGCGTCGGATTCGAAAATCTAGACTCACAGGAGAAGGATCATATTGTGGCCGAGAGAGCAATATCCCCTTGGAGACAAGTCGCCTGGAGGACGATGTATTGAATCTCGACGTAATTTGAGTGTTCCATCGTCATTAGAAGGCCCTGAACGTTACAATTAACTATCATTTTTGCGTCGGATTCGAAAATCTAGACTCACAGGAGAACGACCGTAAGGTGCCCGAGGCAGCAATAGACCCTTGGAGACAAGTTGGCTGGAGGCCGATGTATTGAATCTCGACGCAATTTGAGTGTTCCATAGGCATTAGGAGGCCCTGAACGTTAAAATTAACTATCATTTTTCCGTCGGATTCGTTAATCTAAACTCACAGGAGAACGACCATACGGTGCCCGAGGCAGCAACAGACCCTTGGAGACAAGTCGGCTGGAGGACGATGTATTGAATCTCGACGCAATTTGAGTGTTCCATCGTCATTACAAGGCCCTGAACGTTACAATTAACTATCAGTTTCGCGTCGGATTCGAAAATCTACTCACAGGAGAAGTTCATTCGGTGCTCGAGACAGCAATATACCCCTTGGAGACAAATCGGCCGGAGGACGATGTATTGAATCTCGACGCAATTTGAGTGTTCCATCGTCATTAGAAGGTCCTGAACGTTACAATTAACTATCATTTTTGCGTCGGATTCGAAAATCTAGACTCACAGGAGAACGACCATAAGGTGCCCAAGGCAGCAATAGACCCTTGGTGACAAGTCGGCTGGAGGCCGATGTATTGAATCTCGACGCAATTTGAGTGTTCCATCGTCATTAGAAGGCCCTGAACGTTACAATTAACTATGAATTTGGCGTCGGATTCGTAAATCTAGACTTACAAGAGAACGACCATAAGGTGCCCGAGGCAGCAATAGACCCTTGGAGACAAGTCGGCTGGAGGCCGATGTATTGAATCTCGACGCAATTTGAGTGTTCCATAGGCATTAGGAGGCCCTGAACGTTAAAATTAACTATCATTTTTCCGTCGGATTCGATAATCTAAACTCACAGGAGAACGACCATACGGTGCCCGAGGCAGCAACAGACCCTTGGAGACAAGTCGGCTGGAGGACGATGTATTGAATCTCGACGCAATTTGAGTGTTCCATCGTCATTACAAGGCCCTGAACGTTACAATTAACTATCAGTTTCGCGTCGGATTCGAAAATCTACTCACAGGAGAAGTTCATTCGGTGCTCGAGACAGCAATATACCCCTTGGAGACAAATCGGCCGGAGGACGATGTATTGAATCTCGACGCAATTTGAGTGTTCCATCGTCATTAGAAGGTCCTGAACGTTACAATTAACTATCATTTTTGCGTCGGATTCGAAAATCTAGACTCACAGGAGAACGACCATAAGGTGCCCAAGGCAGCAATAGACCCTTGGTGACAAGTCGGCTGGAGGCCGATGTATTGAATCTCGACGCAATTTGAGTGTTCCATCGTCATTAGAAGGCCCTGAACGTTACAATTAACTATCACTTTGGCGTCGGATTCGTAAATCTAGACTTACAAGAGAACGACCATAAAGTGCCCGAGGCAGCATTAGACCCTTGGAGAGAAGTCGGTTGGAGGACGATGTATTGGATCGCGACGCAAAATGAGTGTTCCATCGTCATTAGGAGGCCCTGAATGTTACAATTAACTATCAGTTTTTCGTCGGATTCGAAAATCTAAACTCACAGGAGAACGACCATAAGGTGCCCGGGGCAGCAATAGACCGTTGGAGACAAGTCGGCTGGAGGCCGATGTATTGAATCTCGACACAATATGAGTGTTCCATCGTCATTACAAGGCCCTGAACCTTACAATTAACTATCAGTTTCGCGTCGGATTCGAAAATCTACTCACAGGAGAAGTTCATACGGTGCTCGAGACAGCAATATACCCCTTGGAGACAAATCTGCTGGAGGACGATGTATTGAATGCCGACGCATTTTGAGTCTTCTATCGTCATTAGGAGGCGCTGAACGTTACAATTCACTATCATTTTTGCGTCGGATTCGAAAATCTAGACTCACAGGAGAAAGATCATATTGTGCCCGAGACAGCAATATCCCCTTGGAGACAAGTCGGCTGGAGGACGATGTATTGAATCTCGACGCAATTTGAGTGTTCCATCGTCATTAGAAGGCCCTGAACGTTACAATTAACTATGATTTTTGCGTCGGATTCGAAAATCTAGACTCACAGGAGAACGACCATAAGGTGCCCGAGGCAGCAATAGACCCTTGGAGACAAGGCGGCTGGAGGCCGATGTATTGGATCTCGACGCAATTTGAGTGTTCCATCGTCATTAGAAGGCCCTGAACGTTACAATTAACTATAATTTTTGCGTCGGATTCGAAAATCTAGACTCACAGGAGAACGACCATAAGATGCCCGAGGCAGCAATAGACCCTTGGTGACAAGTCGGCTGGAGGCCGATGTATTGAATCTCGACGCAATTTGAGTGTTCCATCGTCATTAGAAGGCCCTGAACGTTACAATTAACTATCATTTTTGCGTCGGATACGAAAATCTAGACTCACAGGAGAACGACCATAAGGTGCCCGAGGCAGCAATAGACCCTTGGAGACAAGTCGGCTGGAGGACGATGTATTGGATCGCGACGCAATTTGAGTCTTCTATCGTCATTAGGAGGCGCTGAACGTTTCAATTCACTA
This sequence comes from Schistocerca serialis cubense, assembly GCF_023864345.2. Classification (NCBI taxonomy): domain Eukaryota; kingdom Metazoa; phylum Arthropoda; class Insecta; order Orthoptera; family Acrididae; genus Schistocerca; species Schistocerca serialis. Next base: position 5,870,113 of record NC_064647.1, read on the forward strand.
TCATTTTTGCGTCGGATTCGAAAATCTAGACTCACAGGAGAAGGACCATGTGGTGCCCGAGGCAGCGATATCCCCTTGGAGACAAGTCGGCTTGAGGCCGATGTATTGAATCTCGACGCAATTTGAGTCTTCCATCGTCATTAGGAGGCTCTGAACGTTACAATTCACTATCATTTTTGCGTCGGATTCGAAAATCTAGACTCACAGGAGAAAGATCATGTTGTGCCCGAGACAGCAATATCTCCTGGGAGACAAGTCGGCTGGAGGACGATGTATTGACTCTCGACGCAATTTGAGTGTTCAATCGTCATTAGAAGGCCCTGAACGTTACAATTAACTATGATTTTTGCGTCGGATTCGAAAATCTAGACTCACAGGGGAACGCCCATACGGTGCCCGAGGCAGCTATTGACCCTTGGAGACAAGTCGGTTGGAGGACGATGTATTGGATCGCGACGCAAAATGAGTGTTCCATCGTCATTAGAAGGCCCTGAACGTTACAATTAACTATGATTTTTTCGTCGGATTCGAAAATCTAGACTCACAGGAGAACGACCATAAGGTGCCCGAGGCAGCAATAGACCCTTGGAGACAAGGCGGCTGGAGGCCGATGTATTGGATCTCGACGCAATTTGAGTGTTCCACCGTCATTAGAAGGCCCTGAACGTTACAATTAACTATGATTTTTGCGTCGGATTCGGAAATCTAGACTCACAGGAGAACGACCATAAGGTGCCCGAGGCAGCAATAGACCCTTGGAGACAAGTCGGCTGGAGGACGATGTATTGGATCGCGACGCAAAGTGAGTGTTCCATCGTCATTAGGAGGCCCTGAATGTTACAATTAACTATCAGTTTTTCGTCGGATTCGAAAATCTAAACTCACAGGAGAATGACCATAAGGTGCCCGAGACAGAAATAGACCATAGGAGGCAAGTCGGGTGGAGGGCGATGTATTGAATCTCGACGCAATTTGAGTGTTCCATCGTCATTACAAGGCCCTGAACCTTACAATTAACTATCAGTTTCGCGTCGGATTCGAAAATCTACTCACAGGAGAAGTTCATACGGTGCTCGAGACAGCAATATACCCCTTGGAGACAAATCGGCTGGAGGACGATGTATTGAATCTCGACGCAATTTGAGTCTTCTATCGTCATTAGGAGGCGCTGAACGTTACAATTCACTATCATTTTTGCGTCGGATTCGAAAATCTAGACTCACAGGAGAACGACCATAAGGTGCCCGAGGCAGCAGTAGACCCTTGGAGACAAGTCGGCTGGAGGACGATGTATTGAATCTCGACGCAATTTGAGAGTTCCATCGTCATTAGGCGGCCCTGAACGATACAATTAACTATCATTTTGGCGTCGGATTCGTAAATCTAGACTTACAAGAGAACGACCATAAGGTGCCCGAGGCAGCAATAGACCCTTGGTGACAAGTCGGCTGGAGGCCGATGTATTGAATCTCGACGCAATTTGAGTGTTCCATCGTCATTACAAGGCCCTGAACCTTCAATTAACTATCAGTTTCGCGTCGGATTGGAAAATCTACTCACAGGAGAAGTTCATACGGTGCTCGAGACAGCAATATACCCCTTGGAGACAAATCGGCTGGAGGACTATGTATTGAATCTCGACGCAATTTGAGTCTTCTATCGTCATTAGGAGGCTCTGAACGTTACAATTCACTATCATTTTTGCGTCGGATTCGAAAATCTAGACTCACAGGAGAAAGATCATATTGTGCCCGAGACAGCAATATCCCCTTGGAGACAAGTCGGCTGGAGGACGATGTATTGAATCTCGACGCAATTTGAGTGTTCCATCGTCATTAGGAGGCCCTGAACGTTACAATTAACTATGATTTTTGCGTCGGCTTCGAAAATCTAGACTCACAGGAGAACGACCATAAGGTGCCCGAGGCAGCAATAGACCCTTGGAGACAAGGCGGCTGGAGGCCGATGTATTGGATCTCGACGCAATTTGAGTGTTCCATCGTCATTAGAAGGCCCTGAACGTTACAATTAACTATCATTTTTGCGTCGGATTCGAAAATCTAGACTCACAGGAGAAAGAACCATAAGGTGCCCGAGGCAGCAATAGACCCTTGGTGACAAGTCGGCTGGAGGCCGATGTATTGAATCTCGACGCAATTTGAGTGTTCCATCGTCATTAGAAGGCCCTGAACGTTACAATTAACTATCATTTTTGCGTCGGATACGAAAATCTAGACTCACAGGAGAACGACCATAAGGTGCCCGAGGCAGCAATAGACCCTTGGAGACAAGTCGGCTGGAGGACGATGTACTGGATCGCGACGCAATTTGAGTCTTCTATCGTCATTAGGAGGCGCTGAACGTTTCAATTCACTATCATTTTTGCGTCGGATTCGAAAATCTAGACTCACAGGAGAAGGACCATGTGGTGCCCGAGGCAGCGATATCCCCTTGGAGACAACTCGGCTTGAGGCCGATGTATTGAATCTCGACGCAATTTGAGTCTTCCATCGTCATTAGGAGGCTCTGAACGTTACAATTCACTATAATTTTGGCGTCGGATTCGAAAATCTAGACTCACAGGAGAAAGATCATGTTGTGCCCGAGACAGCAATATCTCCTTGGAGACAAGTCGGCTGGAGGACGATGTATTGACTCTCGACGCAATTTGAGTGTTCCATCGTCATTAGAAGGCCCTGAACGTTACAATTAACTATGATTTTTGCGTCGGATTCGAAAATCTAGACTCACAGGGGAACGCCCATACGGTGCCCGAGGCAGCTATTGACCCTTGGAGACAAGTCGGTTGGAGGACGATGAATTGGATCGCGACGCAAAATGAGTGTTCCTTCGTCATTAGGAGGCCCTGAATGTTACAATTAACTATCAGTTTTTCGTCGGATTCGAAAATCTAAACTCACAGGAGAACGACCATTTGGTGCCCGAGGCAGCAATATCCCCTAGGAGACAAATCGGCTGGAGGACGATGTATTGAATGCCGACGCATTTGAGTCTTCTATCGTCATTAGGAGGCGCTGAACGTTACAATTCACTATCATTTTTGCGTCGGATTCGAAAATCTATACTCACAGGAGACCGACCATAAGGTGCCCGAGGCAGCAATATCCCCTTGGAGACAAGTCGGCTGGAGGCCGATGTATTGAATCTCGACGCAATTTGAGTGTTCCATCGGCATTAGGAGGCGCTGAACGTTTAAATTCACTATCATTTTTGCGTCGGATTCGAAAATCTAGACTCACAGGAGAAGGTCCATGTGGTGCCCGAGGCCGCGATATCCCCTTGGAGACAAGTCGGTTGGAGGCCGATGTATTGAATCTCGACGCAATTTGAGTGTTCCATCGTCATTACAAGGCCCTGAACCTTCAATTAACTATCAGTTTCGCGTCGGATTGGAAATTCTACTCACAGGAGAAGTTCATACGGTGCTCGAGACAGCAATATACCCCTTGGAGACAAATCGGCTGGAGGACGATGTATTGAATCTGGACGCAATTTGAGTCCTCTATCGTCATTAGGAGGCGCTGAACGTTACAATTCACTATCATTTTTGCGTCGGATTCGAAAATCTAGACTCACAGGAGAACGACCATAAGGTGCCCGAGGCAGCAATAGACCCTTGGAGACAAGTCGGCTGGAGGCCCATGTATTGGATCTCGACGCAATTTGAGAGTTCCATCGTCATTAGGCAGCCCTGAACGTTACAATTAACTATCATTTTTGCGTCGAATACGAAAATCTAGACTCACAGGAGAACGACCATAAGGTGCCCGAGGCAGCAGTAGACCATTGGAGACAAGTCGGCTGGAGGACGATGTATTGAATCTCGACGCAATTTGAGAGTTCCATCGTCATTAGGCGGCCCTGAACGTTACAATTAACTATCATTTTGGCGTCGGATTCGTAAATCTAGACTTACAAGAGAACGACCATAAAGTGCCCGAGGCAGCGATAGACCCTTCGAGACAAGTCAGCTGGAGGACGATGTATTGGATCGCGACGCAATTTGACTGTTCCATCGTCATTAGGAGGCTCTGAATGTTACAATTAACTATCAGTTTTTCGTCGGATTCGAAAATCTATACTCACAGGAGACCGACCATAAGGTGCCCGAGGCAGAAATAGACCATAGGAGACAAGTCGGGTGGAGGCCGATGAATTGAATCTCGACGCAATTTGAGTGTTCCATCGTCATTACAAGGCCCTGAACCTTACAATTAACTATCAGTTTCGCGTCGGATTCGAAAATCTACTCACAGGAGAAGTTCATACGGTGCTCGAGACAGCAATATACCCCTTGGAGACAAATCGGCTGGAGGACGATGTATTGAATCTCGACGCAATTTGAGTCTTCTATCGTCATTAGGAGGCTCTGAACGTTACAATTCACTATCATTTTTGCGTCGGATTCGAAAATCTAGACTCACAGGAGAAAGATCATTTTGTGCCCGAGACAGCAATATACCCCTTGGAGACAAGTCGGCTGGAGGACGATGTATTGAATCTCGACGCAATTTGAGTGTTCCATCGTCATTAGAAGGCCCTGAACGTTACAATTAACTATGATTTTTGGGTCGGATTCGAAAACCTAGACTCACAGGGGAACGACCATACGGTGCCCGAGGCAGCTATTGACCCTTGGAGACAAGTCGGTTGGAGGACGATGTATTGGATCGCGACGCAAAATGAGTGTTCCATCGTCATTAGGAGGCCCTCAATGTTACAATTAACTATCAGTTTTTCGTCGGATTCGAAAATCTAAACTCACAGGAGAACGACCATAAGGTGCCCGAGGCAGAAATAGACCATAGGAGACAAGTCGGGTGGAGGCCGATGAATTGAATCTCGACGCAATTTGAGTGTTCCATCGTCATTACAAGGCCCTGAACCTTACAATTAACTATCAGTTTCGCGTCGGATTCGAAAATCTACTCACAGGAGAAGTTCATACGGTGCTCGAGACAGCAATATACCCCTTGGAGACAAATCGGCTGGAGGACGATGTATTGAATGCTGACGCATTTTGAGTCTTCTATCGTCATTAGGAGGCGCTGAACGTTACAATTCACTATCATTTTTGCGTCGGATTCGAAAATCTAGACTCACAGGAGAAGGACCATGTGGTGCCCGAGGCCGCGATATCCCCTTGGAGACAAATCGGTTGGCGGCCGATGTATTGAATCTCGACGCAATTTGAGTGTTCCATCGTCATTACAAGGCCCTGAACCTTCAATTAACTATCAGTTTCGCGTCGGATTGGAAAATCTACTCACAGGAGAAGTTCATACGGTGCTCGAGACAGCAATATACCCCTTGGAGACAAATCGGCTGGAGGACGATGTATTGAATCTCGACGCAATTTGAGTCTTCTATCGTCATTAGGAGGCGCTGAACGTTACAATTCACTATCATTTTTGCGTCGGATTCGAAAATCTAGACTCACAGGAGAAAGATCATATTGTGCCCGAGACAGCAATATCCCCTAGGAGACAAGTCGGCTGGAGGACGATGTATTGAATCTCGACGCAATTTGAGTGTTCCATCGTCATTAGAAGGCCCTGAACGTTACAATTAACTATGATTTTTGAGTCGGATTCGAAAATCTAGACTCACAGGAGAACGACCATAAGGTGCCCGAGGCAGCAATAGACCCTTGGAGACAAGGCGGCTGAAGGCCGATGTATTGGATCTCGACGCAATTTGAGTGTTCCATCGTCATTAGAAGGCCCTGAACGTTGCAATTAACTCTCATTTTTGCGTCGGATTCGAAAATCTAGACTCACAGGAGAACGACCATAAGGTGCCCGAGGCAGCAATAGACCCTTGGTGACAAGTCGGCTGGAGGCCGATGTATTGAATCTCGACGCAATTTGAGTGGTCCATCGTCATTACAAAGTCCTGAACCTTCAATCAACTATCAGTTTCGCGTCGGATTCGAAAATCTACTCACAGGAGAAGTTGATACGGTGCTCGAGACAGCAATATACCCCTTGGAGACAAATCGGCTGGAGGACGATGTATTGAATCTCGACGCAATTTGAGTCTTCCATCGTCATTAGGAGGCTCTGAACGTTACAATTCACTATCTTTTTTGCGTCGGATTCGAAAATCTAGACTCACAGGAGAAAGATCATGTTGTGCCCGAGACAGCAATATCTCCTTGGAGACAAGTCGGCTGGAGGACGATGTATTGACTCTCGACGCAATTTGAGTGTTCCATCGTCATTAGAAGACCCTGAACGTTACAATTAACTATGATTTTTGCGTCGGATTCGAAAATCTAAACTCACAGGGGAACGACCATACAGTGCCCGAGGCAGCTATTGACCCTTGGAGACAAATCGGCTGGAGGACGATGTATTGAATCTCGACGCAATTTGAGTCTTCTATCGTCATTAGGAGGCGCTGAACGTTACAATTCACTATCATTTTTGCGTCGGATTCGAAAATCTAGACTCACAGGAGAAAGATCATATTGTGATCGAGACAGCAATATCCCCTTGGAGACAAGTCGGTGGAGGACGATATATTGAATCTCGACGCAATTTGAGTGTTCCATCGTCATTAGAAGGCCCTGAACGTTACAATTAACTATGATTTTTGCGTCGGATTCGAAAATCTAGACTCACAGGAGAACGACCATAAGGTGCCCGAGGCAGCAATAGAATCTCGACATAATTTGAGAGTTCCATCGTCATTAGGCGGCCCTGAATGTTACAATTAACTATCATTTTGGCGTCGGATTCGTAAATCTAGACTTACAAGAGAACGACCATAAAGTGCCCGAGGCAGCATTAGACCCTTGGAGACAAGTCGGCTAGAGGACAATGTATTGGATCGCGACGCAATTTGAGTGTTCCATCGTCATTAGGAGGCCCTGAATGTTACAATTAACTATCAGTTTTTCGTCGGATTCGAAAATCTAGACCCACAGCAGACGAACCATTTGGTGCCCGAGGCAGCAATATCCCCTTGGAGACAAATCGGCTGGAGGACGATGTATTGAATGCCGACGCATTTTGAGTCTTCTATCGTCATTAGGAGGCGCTGAACGTTACAATTCACTATCATTTTTGCGTCGGATTCGAAAATCTAGACTCACAGGAGACCGACCATAAGGTGCCCGAGGCAGCAATATCCCCTTGGAGACAAGTCGGCTGGAGGCCGATGTATTGAATCTCGACGCAATTTGAGTGTTCCATCGGCATTAGGAGGCGCTGAACGTTTAAATTCACTATCATTTTTGAGTCGGATTCTAAAATCTAGACTCACAGGTGAAGGACCATGTGGAGCCCGAGGCCGCGGTATCCCTTTGGAGACAAGTCGGTTGGAGGCCGATGTATTGAATCTCGACGCAATTTGAGTGTTCCATCGTCATTGAAAGGCCCTGAACGTTACAATTAACTATGATTTTTGCGTCGGATTCGAAAATCTAGACTCACAGGGGAACGACCATACGGTGCATGAGGCAGCTATTGACCCTTGGAGACAAGTCGGTTGGAGGACGATGTATTGGATCGCGACGCAAAATGAGTGTTCCATCGTCATTACAAAGCCCTGAACCTTACAATTAACTATCAGTTTCGCGTCGGATTCGAAAATCTACTCACAGGAGAAGTTCATACGGTGCTCGAGACAGCAATATACCCCTTGGAGACAAATCGGCTGGAGGACGATGTATTGAATCTCGACGCAATTTGAGTTTTCCATCGTCATTAGAAGGCCCTAAACGTTACAATTAACTATCATTTTTGCGTCGGATTCGAAAATCTAGACTCACTGGAGAACGACCATAAGGTGCCCAAGGCAGCAATAGGCCCTTTGTGACAAGTCGGCTGGAGGCCGATGTATTGAATCTCGACGCAATTTGAGTGTTCCATCGTCATTAGAAGGCCCTGAACGTAACAATTAACTATGATTTTGGCGTCGGATTCGTAAATCTAGACTTACAAGAGAACGACCATAAGGTGCCCGAGGCAGCAATAGACCCTTGGAGACAAGTCGGCTGGAGGCCGATATATTGGATCTCGACGCAATTTGAGTGTTCCATCGTCATTAGGAGGCCCTGAATGTTACAATTAACTATCAGTTTTTCGTCGGATTCGAAAATCTAGACTCACAGCAGACGATCCATGTGGTGCCCGAGGCAGCAATATCCCCTTGGAGACAAACCGGCTGGAGGACGATGTATTGAATGCCGACGCATTTTGAGTCTTCTATCGTCATTAGGAGGCGCTGAACGTTACAATTAACTATCATTTTGGCGTCGGATTCGTAAATCTAGACTTACAAGAGAACGACCATAAAGTGCCCGAGGCAGCATTAGACCCTTGGAGAGAAGTCGGTTGGAGGACGATGTATTGGATCGCGACGCAAAATGAGTGTTCCATCGTCATTAGGAGGCCCTGAATGTTACAATTAACTATCAGTTTTTGTCGGATTCGAAAATCTAAACTCAAGGAGAACGACCATGAGGTACCCGAGGCAGCAATAGACCGTTGGAGACAAGTCGGCTGGAGGCCGATGTATTGAATCTCGACGCAATATGAGTGTTCCATCGTCATTACAAGGCCCTGAACCTTACTATTAACTATCAGTTTCGCGTCGGATTCGAAAATCTACTCACAGGAGAAGTTCATACGGTGCTCGAGACAGCAATATACCCGTTGGAGACAAATCGGCTGGAGGACGATGTATTGAATCTCGACGCAATTTGAGTCTTCTATCGTCATTAGGAGGCGCTGAACGTTACAATTCACTATCATTTTTGCGTCGGATTCGAAAATCTAGACTCACAGGAGAAAAATCATATTGTGCCCGAGACAGCAATATCCCCTTGGAGACAAGTCCGCTGGAGGACGATGTATTGAATCTCGACGCAATTTGAGTGTTCCATCGTCATTAGAAGGCCCTGAACGTTACAATTAACTATGATTTTTGCGTCGGATTCGAAAATCTAGACTCACAGGAGAACGACCATAAGGTGCCCGAGGCAGCAATAGACCCTTGGAGACAAGGCGGCTGGAGGCCGATGTATTGGATCTCGACGCAATTTGAGTGTTCCATTGTCATTAGAAGGCCCTGAACGTTAAAATTAACTATCATTTTTGCGTCGGATTCGAAAATCTAGACTCACAGGAGAACGACCATAAGGTGCCCGAGGCAGCAATAGACCCTTGGTGACAAGTCGGCTGGAGGCCGATGTATTGAATCTCGACGCAATTTGAGTGTTCCATCGTCATTAGAAGGCCCTGAACGTTACAATTAACTATCATTTTGGCGTCGGATACGAAAATCTGGACTCACAGGAGAACGACCATAAGGTGCCCGAGGCAGCAATAGACCCTTGGAGACAAGTCGGCTGGAGGACGATGTATTGAATCTCGACGCAATTTGAGAGTTCCATCGTCATTAGGCGGCCCTGAACGTTACAATTCACTATCATTTTGGCGTCGGATTCGTAAATCTAGACTTACAAGAGAACGACCATAAAGTGCCCGAGGCAGCATTAGACCCTTGGACACAAGTCGGCTAGAGGACGATGTATTGGATCGCGACGCAATTTGAGTGTTCCATCGTCATTAGGAGGCCCTGAATGTTACAATTAACTATCATTTTTGCGTCGGATTCGAAAATCTAGACTCACAGCAGACGTACCATTTGGTGCCCGAGGCAACAATATCCCCTTGGAGACAAATCGGCTGGAGGACGATGTATTGAATGCCGACGCAATTTGAGTCTTCTATCGTCATTAGGAGGCGCTGGAAGTTACAATTCACTATCATTTTTGCGTCGGATTCGAAAATCTAGACTCACAGGAGAACGTCCATAAGGTGCCCGAGGCAGCAATAGACCCTTGGAGACAAGTCGGCTGGAGGCCGATGTATTGAATCTCGACGCAATTTGAGTGTTCCATCGTCATTACAAAGCCCTGAACCTTCAATTAACTATCAGTTTCGCGTCGGATTCGAAAATCTACTCACAGGAGAAGTTCATACGGTGCTCGAGACAGCAATATACCCCTTGGAGACAAATCGGCTGGAGGACGATGTATTGAATCTCGACGCAATTTGAGTGTTCCATCGTCATTAGAAGACCCTGAACGTTACAATTAACTGTGATTTTTGCGTCGGATTCGAAAATCTAAACTCACAGGGGAACGACCATACAGTGCCCGAGGCAGCTATTGACCCTTGGAGACAAATCGGCTGGAGGACGATGTATTGAATCTCGACGCAATTTGAGTCTTCTATCGTCATTAGGAGGCGCTGAACGTTACAATTCACTATCATTTTTGCGTCGGATTCGAAAATCTAGACTCACAGGAGAAAGATCATATTGTGACCGAGACAGCAATATCCCCTTGGAGACAAGTCGGTGGAGGACGATGTATTGAATCTCGACGCAATTTGAGTGTTCCATCGTCATTAGAAGGCCCTGAATGTTACAATTAACTATCATTTTGGCGTCGGATTCGTAAATCTAGACTTACAAGAGAACGACCATAAAGTGCCCGAGGCAGCATTAGACCCTTGGAGACAAGTCGGCTAGAGGACAATGTATTGGATCGCGACGCTAATTGAGTGTTCCATCGTCATTAGGAGGCCCTGAATGTTACAATTAACTATCAGTTTTTCGTCGGATTCGAAAATCTAGACCCACAGCAGACGAACCATTTGGTGCCCGAGGCAGCAATATCCCCTTGGAGACAAATCGGCTGGAGGACGATGTATTGAATGCCGACGCATTTTGAGTCTTCTATCGTCATTAGGAGGCGCTGAACGTTACAATTCACTATCATTTTTGCGTCGGATTCGAAAATCTAGACTCACAGGAGACCGACCATAAGGTGCCCGAGGCAGCAATATACCCTTGGAGACAAGTCGGCTGGAGGCCGATGTATTGAATCTCGACGCAATTTGAGTGTTCCATCGGCGTTAGGAGGCGCTGAACGTTTAAATTCACTATCATTTTTGAGTCGGATTCTAAAATCTAGACTCACAGGAGAAGGGCCATGTGGAGCCCGAGGCCGCGGTATCCCTTTGGAGACAAGTCGGTTGGAGGCCGATGTATTGAATCTCGACGCAATTTGAGTGTTCCATCGTCATTGGAAGGCCCTGAACGTTACAATTATCTATGATTTTTGCGTCGGATTCGAAAATCTAGACTCACAGGGGAAAGATCATATTGTGCCCGAGGCAGCAGTAGACCCTTGGAGACAAGTCGGCTGGAGGACGATGTATTGAATCTCGACGCAATTTGAGAGTTCCATCGTCATTAGGCGGCCCTGAACGTTACAAGTAACTATCATTTTGGCGTCGGATTCGTAAATCTAGACTTACAAGAGAACGACCATAAAGTGCCCGAGGCAGCATTAGACCCTTGGAGACAAGTCGGCTGGAGGACGCTGTATTGGATCGCGACGCAATTTGAGTGTTCCATCGTCATTAGGAGGCCCTGAATGTTACAATTAACTATCAGTTTTTCGTCGGATTCGAAAATCTAGACTCACAGCAGACGAACCATTTGGTGCCCGAGGCAACAATATCCCCTTGGAGACAAATCGGCTGGAGGACGATGTATTGAATGCCGACGCAATTTGAGTCTTCTATCGTCATTAGGAGGCGCTGGACGTTACAATTCACTATCATTTTTGCGTCGGATTCGAAAATCTAGACTCACAGGAGAACGACCAAAAGGTGCCCGAGGCAGCAATAGACCCTAGGAGACAAGTCGGCTGGAGGCCGATGTATTGAATCTCGACGCAATTTGAGAGTTCCATCGTCATTAGGCGGCCCTGAACGTTACAATTAACTATCATTTTGGCGTCGGATTCGTAAATCTAGACTTACAAGAGTACGACCATAAAGTGCCCGAGGCAGCAATAGACCCTTGGAGACAAGTCGGCTGGAGGCCGATGTATTGGATCTCGACGCAATTTGAGAGTACCATCGTCATTAGGCGGCCCTGAACGTTACAATTAACTATCATTTTTGCGTCGAATACGAAAATGTAGACTCACACGAGAACGACCATAAGGTGCCCGAGGCAGCAATAGACCCTTGGTGACAAGTCGGCTGGAGGCCGATGTATTGAATCTCGACGCAATTTGAGTGGTCCATCGTCATTACAAAGTCCTGAACCTTCAATCAACTATCAGTTTCGCGTCGGATTCGAAAATCTACTCACAGGAGAAGTTCATACGGTGCTCGAGACAGCAATATACCCCTTGGAGACAAATCGGCTGGAGGACGATGTATTGAATCTCGACGCAATTTGAGTCTTCCATCGTCATTAGGAGGCTCTGAACGTTACAATTCACTATCTTTTTTGCGTCGGATTCGAAAATCTAGACTCACAGGAGAAAGATCATGTTGTGCCCGAGACAGCAATATCTCCTTGGAGACAAGTCGGCTGGAGGACGATGTATTGACTCTCGACGCAATTTGAGTGTTCCATCGTCATTAGAAGACCCTGAACGTTACAATTAACTATGATTTTTGCGTCGGATTCGAAAATCTAAACTCACAGGGGAACGACCATACAGTGCCCGAGGCAGCTATTGACCCTTGGAGACAAATCGGCTGGAGGACGATGTATTGAATCTCGACGCAATTTGAGTCTTCTATCGTCATTAGGAGGCGCTGAACGTTACAATTCACTATCATTTTTGCGTCGGATTCGAAAATCTAGACTCACAGGAGAAAGATCATATTGTGACCGAGACAGCAATATCCCCTTGGAGACAAGTCGGTGGAGGACGATATATTGAATCTCGACGCAATTTGAGTGTTCCATCGTCATTAGAAGGCCCTGAACGTTACAATTAACTATGATTTTTGCGTCGGATTCGAAAATCTAGACTCACAGGAGAACGACCATAAGGTGCCCGAGGCAGCAATAGACCCTTGGAGACAAGTCGGCTGGAGGACGATGTATTGAATCTCGACATAATTTGAGAGTTCCATCGTCATTAGGCGGCCCTGAATGTTACAATTAACTATCATTTTGGCGTCGGATTCGTAAATCTAGACTTACAAGAGAACGACCATAAAGTGCCCGAGGCAGCATTAGACCCTTGGAGACAAGTCGGCTAGAGGACAATGTATTGGATCGCGACGCAATTTGAGTGTTCCATCGTCATTAGGAGGCCCTGAATGTTACAATTAACTATCAGTTTTTCGTCGGATTCGAAAATCTAGACCCACAGCAGACGAACCATTTGGTGCCCGAGGCAGCAATATCCCCTTGGAGACAAATCGGCTGGAGGACGATGTATTGAATGCCGACGCATTTTGAGTCTTCTATCGTCATTAGGAGGCGCTGAACGTTACAATTCACTATCATTTTTGCGTCGGATTCGAAAATCTAGACTCACAGGAGACCGACCATAAGGTGCCCGAGGCAGCAATATCCCCTTGGAGACAAGTCGGCTGGAGGCCGATGTATTGAATCTCGACGCAATTTGAGTGTTCCATCGGCATTAGGAGGCGCTGAACGTTTAAATTCACTATCATTTTTGAGTCGGATTCTAAAATCTAGACTCACAGGTGAAGGACCATGTGGAGCCCGAGGCCGCGGTATCCCTTTGGAGACAAGTCGGTTGGAGGCCGATGTATTGAATCTCGACGCAATTTGAGTGTTCCATCGTCATTGGAAGGCCCTGAACGTTACAATTAACTATGATTTTTGCGTCGGATTCGAAAATCTAGACTCACAGGGGAACGACCATACGGTGCATGAGGCAGCTATTGACCCTTGGAGACAAGTCGGTTGGAGGACGATGTATTGGATCGCGACGCAAAATGAGTGTTCCATCGTCATTACAAAGCCCTGAACCTTACAATTAACTATCAGTTTCGCGTCGGATTCGAAAATCTACTCACAGGAGAAGTTCATACGGTGCTCGAGACAGCAATATACCCCTTGGAGACAAATCGGCTGGAGGACGATGTATTGAATCTCGACGCAATTTGAGTTTTCCATCGTCATTAGAAGGCCCTAAACGTTACAATTAACTATCATTTTTGCGTCGGATTCGAAAATCTAGACTCACTGGAGAACGACCATAAGGTGCCCGAGGCAGCAATAGGCCCTTTGTGACAAGTCGGCTGGAGGCCGATGTATTGAATCTCGACGCAATTTGAGTGTTCCTTCGTCATTAGAAGGCCCTGAACGTAACAATTAACTATGATTTTGGCGTCGGATTCGTAAATCTAGACTTACAAGAGAACGACCATAAGGTGCCCGAGGCAGCAATAGACCCTTGGAGACAAGTCGGCTGGAGGCCGATATATTGGATCTCGACGCAATTTGAGTGTTCCATCGTCATTAGGAGGCCCTGAATGTTACAATTAACTATCAGTTTTTCGTCGGATTCGAAAATCTAGACTCACAGCAGACGATCCATGTGGTGCCCGAGGCAGCAATATCCCCTTGGAGACAAACCGGCTGGAGGACGATGTATTGAATGCCGACGCATTTTGAGTCTTCTATCGTCATTAGGAGGCGCTGAACGTTACAATTAACTATCATTTTGGCGTCGGATTCGTAAATCTAGACTTACAAGAGAACGACCATAAAGTGCCCGAGGCAGCATTAGACCCTTGGAGAGAAGTCGGTTGGAGGACGATGTATTGGATCGCGACGCAAAATGAGTGTTCCATCGTCATTAGGAGGCCCTGAATGTTACAATTAACTATCAGTTTTTGTCGGATTCGAAAATCTAAACTCAAGGAGAACGACCATGAGGTACCCGAGGCAGCAATAGACCGTTGGAGACAAGTCGGCTGGAGGCCGATGTATTGAATCTCGACGCAATATGAGTGTTCCATCGTCATTACAAGGCCCTGAACCTTACTATTAACTATCAGTTTCGCGTCGGATTCGAAAATCTACTCACAGGAGAAGTTCATACGGTGCTCGAGACAGCAATATACCCGTTGGAGACAAATCGGCTGGAGGACGATGTATTGAATCTCGACGCAATTTGAGTCTTCTATCGTCATTAGGAGGCGCTGAACGTTACAATTCACTATCATTTTTGCGTCGGATTCGAAAATCTAGACTCACAGGAGAAAAATCATATTGTGCCCGAGACAGCAATATCCCCTTGGAGACAAGTCCGCTGGAGGACGATGTATTGAATCTCGACGCAATTTGAGTGTTCCATCGTCATTAGAAGGCCCTGAACGTTACAATTAACTATGATTTTTGCGTCGGATTCGAAAATCTAGACTCACAGGAGAACGACCATAAGGTGCCCGAGGCAGCAATAGACCCTTGGAGACAAGGCGGCTGGAGGCCGATGTATTGGATCTCGACGCAATTTGAGTGTTCCATTGTCATTAGAAGGCCCTGAACGTTAAAATTAACTATCATTTTTGCGTCGGATTCGAAAATCTAGACTCACAGGAGAACGACCATAAGGTGCCCGAGGCAGCAATAGACCCTTGGTGACAAGTCGGCTGGAGGCCGATGTATTGAATCTCGACGCAATTTGAGTGTTCCATCGTCATTAGAAGGCCCTGAACGTTACAATTAACTATCATTTTTGCGTCGGATACGAAAATCTGGACTCACAGGAGAACGACCATAAGGTGCCCGAGGCAGCAATAGACCCTTGGAGACAAGTCGGCTGGAGGACGATGTATTGAATCTCGACGCAATTTGAGAGTTCCATCGTCATTAGGCGGCCCTGAACGTTACAATTCACTATCATTTTGGCGTCGGATTCGTAAATCTAGACTTACAAGAGAACGACCATAAAGTGCCCGAGGCAGCATTAGACCCTTGGACACAAGTCGGCTAGAGGACGATGTATTGGATCGCGACGCAATTTGAGTGTTCCATCGTCATTAGGAGGCCCTGAATGTTACAATTAACTATCATTTTTGCGTCGGATTCGAAAATCTAGACTCACAGCAGACGTACCATTTGGTGCCCGAGGCAACAATATCCCCTTGGAGACAAATCGGCTGGAGGACGATGTATTGAATGCCGACGCAATTTGAGTCATCTATCGTCATTAGGAGGCGCTGGAAGTTACAATTCACTATCATTTTTGCGTCGGATTCGAAAATCTAGACTCACAGGAGAACGTCCATAAGGTGCCCGAGGCAGCAATAGACCCTTGGAGACAAGTCGGCTGGAGGCCGATGTATTGAATCTCGACGCAATTTGAGTGTTCCATCGTCATTACAAAGCCCTGAACCTTCAATTAACTATCAGTTTCGCGTCGGATTCGAAAATCTACTCACAGGAGAAGTTCATACGGTGCTCGAGACAGCAATATACCCCTTGGAGACAAATCGGCTGGAGGACGATGTATTGAATCTCGACGCAATTTGAGTCTTCCATCGTCATTAGGAGGCTCTGAACGTTACAATTCACTATCTTTTTTGCGTCGGATTCGAAAATCTAGACTCACAGGAGAAAGATCATGTTGTGCCCGAGACAGCAATATCTCCTTGGAGACAAGTCGGCCGGAGGACGATGTATTGACTCTTGACGCAATTTGAGTGTTCCATCGTCATTAGAAGACCCTGAACGTTACAATTAACTATGATTTTTGCGTCGGATTCGAAAATCTAAACTCACAGGGGAACGACCATACAGTGCCCGAGGCAGCTATTGACCCTTGGAGACAAATCGGCTGGAGGACGATGTATTGAATCTCGACGCAATTTGAGTCTTCTATCGTCATTAGGAGGCGCTGAACGTTACAATTCACTATCATTTTTGCGTCGGATTCGAAAATCTAGACTCACAGGAGAAAGATCATATTGTGACCGAGACAGCAATATCCCCTTGGAGACAAGTCGGTGGAGGACGATGTATTGAATCTCGACGCAATTTGAGTGTTCCATCGTCATTAGAAGGCCCTGAATGTTACAATTAACTATCATTTTGGCGTCGGATTCGTAAATCTAGACTTACAAGAGAACGACCATAAAGTGCCCGAGGCAGCATTAGACCCTTGGAGACAAGTCGGCTAGAGGACAATGTATTGGATCGCGACGCTAATTGAGTGTTCCATCGTCATTAGGAGGCCCTGAATGTTACAATTAACTATCAGTTTTTCGTCGGATTCGAAAATCTAGACCCACAGCAGACGAACCATTTGGTGCCCGAGGCAGCAATATCCCCTTGGAGACAAATCGGCTGGAGGACGATGTATTGAATGCCGACGCATTTTGAGTCTTCTATCGTCATTAGGAGGCGCTGAACGTTACAATTCACTATCATTTTTGCGTCGGATTCGAAAATCTAGACTCACAGGAGACCGACCATAAGGTGCCCGAGGCAGCAATATACCCTTGGAGACAAGTCGGCTGGAGGCCGATGTATTGAATCTCGACGCAATTTGAGTGTTCCATCGGCGTTAGGAGGCGCTGAACGTTTAAGTTCACTATCATTTTTGAGTCGGATTCTAAAATCTAGACTCACAGGAGAAGGGCCATGTGGAGCCCGAGGCCGCGGTATCCCTTTGGAGACAAGTCGGTTGGAGGCCGATGTATTGAATCTCGACGCAATTTGAGTGTTCCATCGTCATTGGAAGGCCCTGAACGTTACAATTATCTATGATTTTTGCGTCGGATTCGAAAATCTAGACTCACAGGGGAAAGATCATATTGTGCCCGAGGCAGCAGTAGACCCTTGGAGACAAGTCGGCTGGAGGACGATGTATTGAATCTCGACGCAATTTGAGAGTTCCATCGTCATTAGGCGGCCCTGAACGTTACAAGTAACTATCATTTTGGCGTCGGATTCGTAAATCTAGACTTACAAGAGAACGACCATAAAGTGCCCGAGGCAGCATTAGACCCTTGGAGACAAGTCGGCTGGAGGACGCTGTATTGGATCGCGACGCAATTTGAGTGTTCCATCGTCATTAGGAGGCCCTGAATGTTACAATTAACTATCAGTTTTTCGTCGGATTCGAAAATCTAGACTCACAGCAGACGAACCATTTGGTGCCCGAGGCAACAATATCCCCTTGGAGACAAATCGGCTGGAGGACGATGTATTGAATGCCGACGCAATTTGAGTCTTCTATCGTCATTAGGAGGCGCTGGACGTTACAATTCACTATCATTTTTGCGTCGGATTCGAAAATCTAGACTCACAGGAGAACGACCAAAAGGTGCCCGAGGCAGCAATAGACCCTAGGAGACAAGTCGGCTGGAGGCCGATGTATTGAATCTCGACGCAATTTGAGAGTTCCATCGTCATTAGGCGGCCCTGAACGTTACAATTAACTATCATTTTGGCGTCGGATTCGTAAATCTAGACTTACAAGAGTACGACCATAAAGTGCCCGAGGCAGCAATAGACCCTTGGAGACAAGTCGGCTGGAGGCCGATGTATTGGATCTCGACGCAATTTGAGAGTACCATCGTCATTAGGCGGCCCTGAACGTTACAATTAACTATCATTTTTGCGTCGAATACGAAAATGTAGACTCACACGAGAACGACCATAAGGTGCCCGAGGCAGCAGTAGACCCTTGGAGACAAGTCGGCTGGAGGCCGATGTATTAAATCTCGACGCAATTTGAGTGTTCCATCGTCATTACAAAGCCCTGAACCTTCAATTAACTATCAGTTTCGCGTCGGATTCGAAAATCTACTCACAGGAGAAGTTCATACGGTGCTCGAGACAGCAATATACCCCTTGGAGACAAATCGGATGGAGGACGATGTATTGAATCTCGACGCAATTTGAGTCTTCTATCGTCATTAGGAGGCTCTGAACGTTACAATTCACTATCATTTTTGCGTCGGATTCGAAAATCTAGCCTCACAGGAGAAAGATCATATTGTGCCCGAGACAGCAATATCCCCTTGGAGACAAGTCGGCTGGAGGACGATGTATTGAATCTCGACGCAATTTGAGTGTTCCATCGTCATTAGAAGGCCCTGAACGTTACAATTAACTATGATTTTTGCGTCGGATTCGAAAATCTAGACTCACAGGGGAACGACCATACGGTGCCCGAGGCAGCTATTGACCCTTGGAGACAATTCTGTTGGAGGACGATGTATTGGATCGCGACGCAAAATGAGTGTTCCATCGTCATTAGGAGGCCCTGAATGTTACAATTAACTATCAGTATTTCGTCGGATTCGAAAATCTAAACTCACAGGAGAACGACCATAAGGTGCCCGAGGCAGCAATAGACCGTTGGAGACAAGTCGGCTGGAGGCCGATGTATTGAATCTCGACGCAATTTGAGAGTTCCATCGTCATTAGGCGGCCCTGAACGTTACAATTAACTATCATTTTGGCGTCGGATTCGTAAATCTAGACTTAAAAGAGAACGAAAATAAAGTGCCCGAGGCAGCATTAGACCCTTGGAGACAAGTCGCCTGGAGGACGATGTATTGGATCGCGACGCAATTTGAGTGTTCCGTCGTCATTAGGACGCCCTGAATGTTACAATTAACTATCAGTTTTTCGTCGGATTCGAAAATCTAGACTCACAGCAGACGAACCATTTGGTGCCCGAGGCAGCAATATCCCCTTGGAGACAAATCGGCTGGAGGACGATGTATTGAATGCCGACGCAATTCGAGTCTTCTATCGTCATTAGGAGGCGCTGGACGTTACAATTCACTATCATTTTTGCGTCGGATTCGAAAATCTAGACTCACAGGAGAACGTCCATAAGGTGCCCGAGGCAGCAATAGACCCTTGGAGACAAGTCGGCTGGAGGCCGATGTATTGAATCTCGACGCAATTTGAGTGTTCCATCGTCATTACAAAGCCCTGAACCTTCAATTAACTATCAGTTTCGCGTCGGATTCGAAAATCTACTCACAGGAGAAGTTCATACGGTGCTCGAGACAGCAATATACCCCTTGGAGACAAATCGGCTGGAGGACGATGTATTGAATCTCGACGCAATTTGAGTCTTCTATCGTCATTAGGAGGCTCTGAACGTTACAATTCACTATCATTTTTGCGTCGGATTCGAAAATCTAGCCTCACAGGAGATAGATCATATTGTGAACGAGACAGCAATATCCCCTTGGAGACAAGTTGGCTGGAGGACGATGTATTGAATCTCGACGCAATTTGAGTGTTCCATCGTCATTAGAAGGCCCTGAACGTTACAATTAACTATGATTTTTGCGTCGGATTCGAAAATCTAGACTCACAGGGGAACGACCATACGGTGCCCGAGGCAGCTATTGACCCTTGGAGACAAGTCGGTTGGAGGGCGATGTATTGGATCGCGACGCAAAATGAGTGTTCCATCGTCATTACAATGCCCTGAACCTTACAATCAACTATCAGTTTCGCATCGGATTCGAAAATCTACTCACAGGAGAAGTTCATACGGTGCTCGAGACAGCAATATACCCCTTGGAGACAAATCGGCTGGAGGACGATGTATTGAATCTCGACGCAATTTGAGTCTTTTATCGTCATTAGGAGGCGCTGAACGTAACAATTCACTATCATTTTTGCGTCGGATTCGAAAATCTAGACTCACAGGAGAAATATCATATTGTGCCCGAGACAGCAATATACCCTTGGAGACAAGTAGGCTGGAGGACGATGTATTGAATCTCAACGCAATTTGAGTGTTCCATCGGCATTAGGAGGCCCTGAACGTTACAATTAACTATCATTTTTGCGTCGGATTCGAAAAACTAGACTCACAGGAGAACGACCATAAGGTGTCCGAGGCAGCAATAGACCCTTGTTGACAAGTCGGCTGGAGGCCGATGCATTGAATCTCGACGCAATTTGAGTGTTCCATCGTCATTAGAAGGCCTGAACGTTACAATCAACGATCATTTTTGCGTCGGATACGAAAATCTAGACTCACAGGAGAACGACCATAAGGTGCCCGAGGCAGCAATAGACCCTTGGAGACAAGTCGGCTGGAGGACGATGTATTGAATCTCGACGCAATTTGAGAGTTCCATCGTCATTAGGCGGCCCTGAACGTTACAATTAACTATCATTTTGGCGTCGGATTCGTAAATCTAGACTTACAAGAGAACGAAAATAAAGTGCCCGAGGCAGCATTAGACCCTTGGAGACAAGTCGCCTGGAGGACGATGTATTGGATCGCGACGCAATTTGAGTGTTCCATCGTCATTAGGAGGCCCTGAATTTTACAATTAACTATCAGTTTTTCGTCGGATTCGAAAATCTAAACTCACAGGAGAACGACCATAAGGTGCCCGAGGCAGCAATAGACCGTTGGGGACAAGTCGGCTGGAGGACAAAGTATTGAATCTTGACGCAATTTGAGTGTTCCATCGTCATTACAAGGCCCTGAACCTTACAATTAACTATCAGTTTCGCATCGGATTCGAAAATCTACTCACAGGAGAAGTTCATACGGTGCTCGAGACAGCAATATACCCCTTGGAGACAAATCGGCTGGAGGACGATGTATTGAATCTCGACGCAATTTGAGTCTTCTATCGTCATTAGGAGGCGCTGAACGTTACAATTCACTATCATTTTTGCGTCGGATTCGAAAATCTAGACTCACAGGAGAAAGATCATATTGTGCCCGAGACAGCAATATACCCTTGGAGACAAGTCGGCTGGAGGACGATGTATTGAATCTCGACGCAATTTGAGTGTTCCATCGGCATTAGGAGGCCCTGAACGTTACAATTAACTATCATTTTTGCGTCGGATACGAAAATCTAGACTCACAGGAGAACGACCATAAGGTGCCCGAGGCAGCAATAGACCCTTGGAGACAAGTCGGCTGGAGGACGATGTATTGAATCTCGACGCAATTTGAGAGTTCCATCGTCATTAGGCGGCCCTGAACGTTACAATTAACTATCATTTTGGCGTCGGATTCGTAAATCTAGACTTACAAGAGAACGACCATAAAGTGCCCGAGGCAGCATTAGACCCTTGGAGACAAGTCGCCTGGAGGACGATGTATTGGCTCGCGACGCAATTTGAGTGTTCCATCGTCATTAGGAGGCCCTGAATGTTACAATTAACTATCAGTTTTTCGTCGGATTCGAAAATCCAGACTCACAGCAGACGAACCATTTGGTGCCCGAGGCAGCAATATCCCCTTGGAGACAAATCGGCTAGAGGACGATGTATTGAATGCCGACGCATTTTGAGTCTTCTATCGTCATTAGGAGGCGCTGAACGTTACAATTCACTATCATTTTTGCGTCGGATTTGAAAATCTAGACTCACAGGAGAAGGATCATATTGTTCCCGAGACAGCAATATCCCCTTGGAGACAAGTCGGCTGGAGGACGATGTATTGAATCTCGACGCAATTTGAGTGTTCCATCGTCATTAGAAGGCCCTGAACGTTACAATAAACTATCATTTTTGCGTCGGATTCGAAAATCTAGACTCACAGGAGAACGACCATAAGGTGCCCGAGGCAGCAATAGACCCTTGGAGACAAGTCGGCTGGAGGACGATGTATTGGATCGCGACGCAATTTGAGTCTTCTATCGTCATTAGGAGGCGCTGAACGTAACAATTCACTATCATTTTTGCGTCGGATTCGAAAATCTAGACTCACAGGAGAAATATCATATTGTGCCCGAGGCAGCGATATCCCCTTGGAGACAAGTCGGCTGGAGGCCGATGTATTGAATCTCGACGCAATTTGAGTGTTCCATTGTCATTACAAAGCCCTGAACCTTACAATTAACTATCAGTTTCGCGTCGGATTCGAAAATCTACTCACAGGAGAAGTTCATACGGTGCTCGAGACAGCAATATACCCCTTGGAGACAAATCGGCTGGAGGACGATGTATTGAATCTCGACGCAATTTGAGTCTTCTATCGTCATTAGGAGGCGCTGAACGTTACAATTCACTATCATTTTTGCGTCGGATTCGAAAATCTAGACTCACAGGAGAAAGATCATATTGTGCCCGAGACAGCAATATCCCCTTGGAGACAAGTCGGCTGGAGGACGATGTATTGAATCTCGACGCAATTTGAGTGTTCCATCGTCATTAGAAGGCCCTGAACGTTACAATTAACTATGATTCTTGCGTCGGATTCGAAAATCTAGACTCACTGGGGAACGACCATACGGTTCCCGAGGCAGCTATTGACCCTCGGAGACAAGTCGGTTGGAGGACGATGTATTGGATCGCGACGCAAAATGAGTGTTCCATCGTCATTAGGAGGCCCTGAATGTTAAAATTAACTATCAGTTTTTCGTCGGATTCGAAAATCTAAACTCACAGGAGAACGACCAAAAGGTGCCCGAGGCAGCAATAGACCGTTGGAGACAAGTCGGCTAGAGGCCGATGTATTGAATCTCGACGCAATTTGAGTGTTCCATCGTCATTACAAGGCCCTGAACCTTACAATTAACTATCAGTTTCGCGTCGGATTCGAAAATCTACTCACAGGAGAAGTTCATACGGTGCTCGAGACAGCAATATACCCCTTGGAGACAAATCGGCTGGAGGACGATGTATTGAATCTCGACGCAATTTGAGTCTTCTGTCGTCATTAGGAGGCGCTGAACGTTACAATTCACTATGATTTTTGCGTCGGATTCGAAAATCTAGACTCACAGGAGAACGACCATAAGGTGCCCGAGGCAGCAATGGACCCTTGGAGACAAGTCGGCTGGAGGCCGATGTATTGGATCTCGACGCAATTTGAGTGTTCCATCGTCATTAGAAGGCCCTGAACGTTACAATTAACTATCATTTTTGCGTCGGATTCAAAAATCTAGACTCACAGGAGAACGACCATAAGGTGCCCGAGGCAGCAATAGACCCTTGGTGACAAGTCGGCTGGACGCCGATGTATTGAATCTCGACGCAATTTGAGTGTTCCATCGTCATTAGAAGGCCCTGAACGTTACAATTAACTATCATTTTTGCGTCGGATACGAAAATCTAGACTCACAGGAGAACGACCATAAGGTGCCCGAGGCAGCAATAGACCCTTGGAGACAAGTCGGATGGAGGACGATGTATTGAGTCTCGACGCAATTTGAGAGTTCCATCGTCATTAGGCGGCCCTGAACGTTACAATTAACTTTCATTTTGGCGTCGGATTCGTAAATCTAGACTTACAAGAGAACGACCATAAAGTGCCCGAGGCAGCATTAGACCCTTGGAGACAAGTCGGCTGGAGGACGATGTATTGGATCTTGACGCAATTTGAGTGTTCCATCGTCATTAGGAGGCCCTGAATGTTACAATTAACTATCAGTTTTTCGTCGGATTCGAAAATCTAGACTCACACCAGACGAACCATTTGGTGCCCGAGGCAGCAATATCCTCTTGGAGACAAATCGGCTGGAGGACGATGTATTGAATGCCGACGCAATTTGAGTCTTCTATCGTCATTAGGAGGCGCTGAACGTTACAATTCACTATCATTTTTCCGTCGGATTCGAAAATCTAGACTCACAGGGGAATGATCATATTATGCCCGAGACAGCAATATCCCCTTGGAGACATGTCGGCTGGAGGACGATTTATTGAATCTCGACGCAATTTGAGTGTTCCATCGTCATTAGAAGGCCCTGAACGTTACAATTAACTATCATTTTTGGGTCGGATTCGAGAATCTAGACTCACAGGAGAACGACCATAAGGTGCCCGAAGCAGCAATAGACCCTTGGATACAAGTCGGCTGGAGGCTGATGTATTGAATCTCGACGCAATTTGAGTGTTCCATCGGCATTAGGAGGCCCTGAACGTTAAAATTAACTATCATTTTTGCGTCGGATTCGATAATCTAAACTCACAGGAGAACGACCATACGGTGCCCGAGGCAGCAACAGACCCTTGGAGACAAGTCGGCTGGAGGACGATGTATTGAATCTCGACGCAATTTGAGTGTTCCATCGTCATTACAAGGCCCTCAACGTTACAATTAACTATCATTTTTGCGTCGGATTCGAAAATCTAGACTCACAGCAGACGAACCATTTGGTGCCCGAGGCAGAAATATCCCCTTGGAGACAAATCGCCTGGAGGACGATGTATTGAATCCCGACGCAATTTGAGTCTTCTATTGTCATTAGGAGGCGCTGAACGTTACAATTCACTATGATTTTTGCGTCGGATTCGAAAATCTAGACTCACAGGAGAACGACCATAAGGTGCCCGAGGCAGCAATGGACCCTTGGAGACAAGTCGGCTGGAGGCCGATGTATTGGATCTCGACGCAATTTGAGTGTTCCATCGTCATTAGAAGGCCCTGAACGTTACAATTAACTATCATTTTTGCGTCGGATTCAAAAATCTAGACTCACAGGAGAACGACCATAAGGTGCCCGAGGCAGCAATAGACCCTTGGTGACAAGTCGGCTGGAGGCCGATGTATTGAATCTCGACGCAATTTGAGTGTTCCATCGTCATTAGAAGGCCCTGAACGTTACAATTAACTATCATTTTTGCGTCGGATACGAAAATCTAGACTCACAGGAGAACGACCATAAGGTGCCCGAGGCAGCAATAGACCCTTGGAGACAAGTCGGATGGAGGACGATGTATTGAGTCTCGACGCAATTTGAGAGTTCCATCGTCATTAGGCGGCCCTGAACGTTACAATTAACTTTCATTTTGGCGTCGGATTCGTAAATCTAGACTTACAAGAGAACGACCATAAAGTGCCCGAGGCAGCATTAGACCCTTGGAGACAAGTCGGCTGGAGGACGATGTATTGGATCGTGACGCAATTTGAGTGTTCCATCGTCATTAGGAGGCCCTGAATGTTACAATTAACTATCAGTTTTTCGTCGGATTCGAAAATCTAGACTCACAGCAGACGAACCATTTGGTGCCCGAGGCAGCAATATCCCCTTGGAGACAAATCGGCTGGAGGACGATGTATTGAATGCCGACGCAATTTGAGTCTTCTATCGTCATTAGGAGGCGCTGAACGTTACAATTCACTATCATTTTTCCGTCGGATTCGAAAATCTAGACTCACAGGGGAATGATCATATTATGCCCGAGACAGCAATATCCCCTTGGAGACAAGTCGGCTGGAGGACGATTTATTGAATCTCGACGCAATTTGAGTGTTCCATCGTCATTAGAAGGCCCTGAACGTTACAATTAACTATCATTTTTGGGTCGGATTCGAGAATCTAGACTCACAGGAGAACGACCATAAGGTGCCCGAAGCAGCAATAGACCCTTGGATACAAGTCGGCTGGAGGCTGATGTATTGAATCTCGACGCAATTTGAGTGTTCCATCGGCATTAGGAGGCCCTGAACGTTAAAATTAACTATCATTTTTGCGTCGGATTCGATAATCTAAACTCACAGGAGAACGACCATACGGTGCCCGAGGCAGCAACAGACCCTTGGAGACAAGTCGGCTGGAGGACGATGTATTGAATCTCGACGCAATTTGAGTGTTCCATCGTCATTACAAGGCCCTCAACGTTACAATTAACTATCATTTTTGCGTCGGATTCGAAAATCTAGACTCACAGCAGACGAACCATTTGGTGCCCGAGGCAGAAATATCCCCTTGGAGACAAATCGCCTGGAGGACGATGTATTGAATCCCGACGCAATTTGAGTCTTCTATTGTCATTAGGAGGCGCTGAACGTTACAATTCACTATCATTTTTGCGTCGGATTCGAAAATCTAGACTCACAGGAGAAGGATCATATTGTACCCGAGACAGCAATATCCCCTTGGAGACAAGTCGGCTGGAGGACGATGTATTGGATCGCGACGCAAAATGAGTGTTCCATCGTCATTAGGAGGCCCTGAATGTTACAATTAACTATCAGTTTTTCGTCGGATTCGAAAATCTAAACTCACAGGAGAACGACCATAAGGTGCCCGAGGCAGCAATAGACCGTTGGGGACAAGTCGGCTGGATGCCGATGTATTGAATCTTGACGCAATTTGAGTGTTCCATCGTCATAAAAGGCCCTGAACCTTACAATTAACTATCAGTTTCGCATCGGATTCGAAAATCTACTCACAGGAGAAGTTCATACGGTGCTCGGGACAGCAATATACCCCTTGGAGACAAATCGGCTGGAGGACGATGTATTGAATCTCGACGCAATTTGAGTCTTCTATCGTCATTAGGAGGCGCTGAACGTTACAATTCACTGTCATTTTTGCGTCGGATTCGAAAATCTAGACTCACAGGAGAAAGATCATATTGTGCCCGAGACAGCAATATACCCTTGGAGACAAGTCGGCTGGAGGACGATGTATTGAATCTCGACGCAATTTGAGTGTTCCATCGGCATTAGGAGGCCCTGAACGTTACAATTAACTATCATTTTTGCGTCGGATACGAAAATCTAGACTCACAGGAGAACGACCATAAGTTGCCCGAGGCAGCAATAGACCCTTGGAGACAAGTCGGCTGGAGGACGATGTATTGAATCTCGACGCAATTTGAGAGTTCCATCGTCATTAGGCGGCCCTGAACGTTACAATTAACTATCATTTTGGCGTCGGATTCGTAAATCTAGACTTACAAGAGAACGACCATAAAGTGCCCGAGGCAGCATTAGACCCTTGGAGACAAGTCGCCTGGAGGACGATGTATTGGATCGCGACGCAATTTGAGTGTTCCATCGTCATTAGGAGGCCCTGAATGTTACAATTAACTATCAGTTTTTCGTCGGATTCGAAAATCCAGACTCACAGCAGACGAACCATTTGGTGCCCGAGGCAGCAATATCCCCTTGGAGACAAATCGGCTGGAGGACGATGTACTGAATGTCGACGCATTTTGAGTCTTCTATCGTCATTAGGAGGCGCTGAACGTTACAATTCACTATCATTTTTGCGTCGGATTCGAAAATCTAGACTCACAGGAGAAGGATCATATTGTGCCCGAGACAGCAATATCCCCTTGGAGACAAGTCGGCTGGAGGACGATGTATTGAATCTCGACGCAATTTGAGTGTTCCATCGTCATTAGAAGGCCCTGAACGTTACAATTAACTATCATTTTTGCGTCGGATTCGAAAATCTAGACTCACAGGAGAACGACCATAAGGTGCCCGAGGCAGCAATAGACCCTTGGAGGCAAGTCGGCTGGAGGCCGATGTATTGAATCTCGACGCAATTTGAGTGTTCCATCGGCATTAGGAGGCCCTGAACGTTAAAATTAACTATCATTTTTCCGTCGGATTCGATAATCTAAACTCACAGGAGATCGACCATACGGTGCCCGAGGCAGCGACAGACCCTTGGAGACAAGTCGGCTGGAGATAGATGTATTGAATCTCGACGCAATTTGAGTGTTCCATCGTCATTACAAGGCCCTGAACGTTACAATTAACTATCATTTTTGCGTCGGATTCGAAAATCTAGACTCACAGGAGAACGACCATAAGGTGCCCGAGGCAGCAATACACCCTTGGAGACAAGTCGGCTGGAGGACGATGTATTGGATAGCGACGCAATTTGAGTCTTCTATCGTCATTAGGAGGCGCTGAACGTTACAATTCACTATCATTTTTGCGTCGGATTCGAAAATCTAGACTCACAGGAGAAGGACCATGTGGTGCCCGAGGCAGCGATATCCCCTAGGAGACAAGTCGGCTGGAGGCCGATGTATTGAATCTCGACGCAATTTGAGTGTTCCATTGTCATTACAAAGCCCTGAACCTTACAATTAACTATCAGTTTCGCGTCGGATTCGAAAATCTACTCACAGGAGAAGTTCATATGGTGCTCGAGACAGCAATATACCCCTTGGAGACAAATCGGCTGGAGGACGATGTATTGAATCTCGACGCAATTTGAGTCTTCTATCGTCATTAGGAGGCGCTGAACGTTACAATTCACTATCATTTTTGCGTCTGATTCGAAAATCTAGGCTCACAGGAGAAAGATCATATTGTGCCCGAGACAGCAATATCCCCTTGGAGACAAGTCGGCTGGAGGACGATGTATTGAATCTCGACGCAATTTGAGTGTTCCATCGTCATTACAAGGCCCTGAACCTTACAATTAACTATCAGTTTTGCGTCGGATACGAAAATCTAGACTCACAGGAGAACGACCATAAGGTGCCCGAGGCAGCAATAGACCCTTGGAGACAAGTCGGCTGGAGGACGATGTATTGAATCTCGACGCAATATGAGAGTTCCATCGTCATTAGGCGGCCCTGAACGTTACAATTAACTTTCATTTTGGCGTCGGATTCGTAAATCTAGACTTACAAGAGAACGACCATAAAGTGCCCGAGGCAGCATTAGACCCTTGGAGACAAGTCGGCTGGAGGACGATGTATTGGATCGTGACGCAATTTGAGTGTTCCATCGTCATTAGGAGGCCCTGAATGTTACAATTAACTATCAGTTTTTCGTCGGATTCGAAAATCTAGACTCACAGCAGACGAACCATTTGGTGCCCGAGGCAGCAATATCCCCTTGGAGACAAATCGGCTGGAGGACGATGTATTGAATGCCGACGCAATTTGAGTCTTCTATCGTCATTAGGAGGCGCTGAACGTTACAATTCACTATCATTTTTGCGTCAGATTCGAAAATCAAGACTCACAGGGGAAGGATCATATTGTGCCCGAGACAGCAATATCCCCTTGGAGACAAGTCGGCTGGAGGACGATTTATTGAATCTCGACGCAATTTGAGTGTTCCATCGTCATTAGAAGGCCCTGAACGTTACAATTAACTATCATTTTTGGGTCGGATTCGAAAATCTAGACTCACAGGAGAACGACCATAAGGTGCCCGAGGCAGCAATAGACCCTTGGAGACAAGTCGGCTGGAGGCCGATGTATTGAATCTCGACGCAATTTGAGTGTTCCATCGGCATTAGGAGGCCCTGAACGTTAAAATTAACTATCATTCTTGCGTCGGATTCGATAATCTAAACTCACAGGAGAACGACCATAAGGTGCCCGAGGCAGCAACAGACCCTTGGAGACAATTCGGCTGGAGGACGATGTATTGAATCTCGACGCAATTTGAGTGTTCCATCGTCATTAGAAGGCGCTGAACGTTACAATTAACTATCATTTTTGCTTCGGATTCGAAAATCTAGACTCACAGCAGACGAACCATTTGGTGCCCGAGGCAGCAATATCCCCTTGGAGACAATTCGGCTGGAGGACGATGTATTGAATCTCGACGCAATTTGAGTGTTCCATCGTCATTAGAAGGCCCTGAACGTTACAATTAACTATCATTTTTGCGTCGGATTCGAAAATCTAGACACACAGGAGAACGACCATAAGGTGGCCGAGGCAGCAATAGACCCTTGGAAACAAGTCGGCTGGAGGACGATGTATTGGATCGCGACGCAATTTGAGTCTTCTATCGTCATTAGGAGGCGCTGAACGTTACAATTCACTATCATTTTTGCGTCGGATTCGAAAATCTAGACTCACAGGAGAAGGACCATGTGGTGCCCGAGGCAGCAATATCCCCTTGGAGACAAATCGGCTGGAGGACGATGTATTGAATCCCGACGCAATTTTAGTCTTCTATCGTCATTAGGAGGCGCTGAACGTTACAATTCACTATCATTTTTGCGTCGGATTCGAAAATCTAGACTCACAGGAGAACGACCATAAGGTGCCCGAGGCAGCAATAGACCCTTGGAGACAAGTCGGCTGGAGGCCGATGTATTGAATCTCGACGCAATTTGAGTGTTCCATCGGCATTAGGAGGCCCTGAACGTTAAAATTAACTATCATTCTTGCGTCGGATTCGATAATCTAAACTCACAGGAGAACGACCATAAGGTGCCCGAGGCAGCAACAGACCCTTGGAGACAAGTCGGCTGGAGGCCGATGTATTGAATCTCGACGCAATTTGAGTGTTGCATCGGCATTAGGAGGCCCTGAACGTTACAATTAACTATCATTTTTGCGTCGGATTCGATAATCTAATCTCACAGGAGAACGAACATAAGGTGCCCGAGGCAGCAATAGACCCTTGGAGACAAGTCGGCTGGAGACCGATGTATTGAATCTCGACGCAATTTGAGAGTTCCATCATCATTAGGCGGTCCTGAACGTTACAATTAACTATCATTTTGGCGTCGGATTCGATAATCTAAACTCACAGTGGAACGACCATAAAGTGCCCGCGGCAGCATTAGACCCTTGGAGACAAGTCGGCTGGAGGACGATGTATTGGACGCGACGAAATTTGAGTGTTCCATCGTCATTAGGAGGCCCTGAATGTTACAATTAACTATCAGTTTTTCGTCGGATTCGAAAATCTAAACTCACAGGAGAACGACCATAAGGTGCCCGAGGCAGCAATAGACCGTTGGAGACAAGTCGGCTGGAGGCCGATGTATTGAATCTCGACGCAATTTGAGTGTTCCATCGTCATTACAAGGCCCTGAACCTTACAATTAACTATCAGTTTCGCGTCGGATTCGAAAATCTACTCACAGGAGAAGTTCATACGGCGCTCGAGACAGCAATATACCCCTTGGAGACAAATCGGCTGGAGGACGATGTATTGAATCTCGACGCAATTTGAGTCTTCTATCGTCATTAGGAGGCGCTGAACGTTACAGTTCACTATCATTTTTGCGTCGGATTCGAAAATCTAGACTCACAGGAGAAAGATCATATTGTGCCCGAGACAGCAATATACCCTTGGAGACAAGTCGGCTGGAGGACGATGTATTAAATCTCGACGCAATTTGAGAGTTCCATCGGCATTAGGAGGCCCTGAACGTTACAATCAACTATCATTTTTGCGTCGGATAAGAAAATCTAGACTCACAGGAGAACGGCCATAAGGTGCCCGAGGCAGCAATAGACCCTTGGAGACAAGTCGGCTGGAGGACGATGTATTGAATCTCGACGCAATTTGAGAGTTCCATCGTCATTAGGCTGCCCTGAACGTTACAATTAACTATCATTTTGGCGTCGGATTCGTAAATCTAGACTTACAAGAGAACGACCATAAAGTGCCCGAGGCAGCATTAGACCCTTGGAGACAAGTCGCCTGGAGGACGATGTATTGGATCGCGACGCACTTTGAGTGTTCCATCGTCATTAGGAGGCCCTGAATGTTACAATTAACTATCAGTTTTTCGTCGGATTTGAAAATCTAGACTCACAGCAGACGAACCATTTGGTGCCCGAGGCAGCAATATCCCCTTGGAGACAAATCGGCTGGAGGACGATGTATTGAATCTCGACGCAATTTGAGTCTTCTATCGTCATTAGGAGGCGCTGAACGTTACAATTCACTATCATTTTTGCGTCGGATTCGAAAATCTAGGCTCACAGGAGAAAGATCATATTGTGCCCGAGACAGCAGTATCCCCTTGGAGACAAGTCGGCTGGAGGACGATGTATTGAATCTCGACGCAATTTGAGTGTTCCATCGTCATTAGAAGGCCCTGAACGTTACAATTAACTATGATTTTTGCGTCGGATTCGAAAATCTAGACTCACAGGGGAACGACCATACGGTGGCCGAGGCAGCTATTGACCCTCGGAGACAAGTCGGTTGGAGGACGATAAATTGGATCGCGACGCAAAATGAGTGTTCCATCGTCATTAGGAGGCATTGAATGTTACAATTAACTATCAGTTTTTCGTCGGATTCGAAAATCTAGACTCACAGCAGACGAACCATTTGGTGCCCGAGGCAGCAATATCCCCTTGGAGACAAATCGGCTGGAGGACGATGTATTGAATGCCGACGCAATTTGAGTCTTCTATCGTCATTAGGAGGCGCTGAACGTTACAGTTCACTATCATTTTTGCGTCGGATTCGAAAATCTAGACTCACAGGGGAAGGATCATATTGTGCCCGAGACAGCAATATCCCCTTGGAGACAAGTCGGCTGGAGGACGATTTATTGGATCTCGACGCAATTTGATTGTTCCATCGTCATTAGAAGGCCCTGAACGTTACAATTCACTATCATTTTTGCGTCGAATTCGTTAATCTAATCTCACAGGAGAACGAACATAAGGTGCCCGAGGCAGCAATAGACCCTTGGAGACAAGTCGGCTGGAGGCCGATGTATTGAATCTCGACGCAATTTGAGAGTTCCATCATCATTAGGCGGTCCTGAACGTTACAATTAACTATCATTTTGGCGTCGGATTCGATAATCTAAACTCACAGGGGAACGCCCATAAAGTGCCCGCGGCAGCATTAGACCCTTGGAGACAAGTCGGCTGGAGGAAGATGTATTGAATCTCGACGCAATTTGAGTGTTCCATCGTCATTAGAAGGCCCTGAACGTTACAATTAACTATCATTTTTGCGTCGGATTCGAAAATCTAGACTCACAGGGGAACGACCATAAGGTGCCCGAGGTAGCAATAGACCGTTGGAGACAAGTCGGCTGGAGGCCGATGTATTGAATCTCGACGCAATTTGAGTGTTCCATCGTCATTACAAGGCCCTGAACTTTACAATTAACTATCAGTTTCGCGACGGATTCGAAAATCTACTCACAGGAGAAGTTCATACGGTGCTCGAGACAGCAATATACCCCTTGGAGACAAATCGGCTGGAGGACGATGTGTTAAATCTCGACGCAATTTGAGTCTTCTATCGTCATTAGGAGGCGCTGAACGTTACAATTCACTATCATTTTTGCGTCGGATTCGAAAATCTAGAGTCACAGGAGAAAGATCATATTGTGCCCGAGACAGCAATATCCCCTTGGAGGCAAGTCGGCTGGAAGCCGATGTATTGAATCTCGACGCAATTTGAGTGTTCCATCGTCATTAGAAGGCCCTGAACGTTACAATTAACTATGATTTTTGCGTCGGATTCGAAAATCTAGACTCACAGGAGAACGACCATAAGGTGCCCGAGGCAGCAATGGACCCTTGGAGACAAGTCGGCTGGAGGCCGATGTATTGGATCTCGACGCAATTTGAGAGTTCCATCGTCATTAGAAGGCCCTGAACGTTACAATTAACTATCATTTTGGCGTCGGATTCGTAAATCTAGACTTACAAGAGAACGACCATAAAGTGCCCGAGGCAGCAATAGACCCTTGGAGACGAGTCGGCTGGAGGACGATGTATTGGATCGCGACGCAATTTGAGTGTTCCATCGTCATTAGGACGCCCTGAATGTTACAATTAACTATCAGTTTTTCGTCGGATTCGAAAATCTAGACTCACAGCAGACGAACCATTTGGTGCCCGAGGCAGCAATATCCCCTTGGAGACAAATCGGCTGGAGGACGATGTATTGAATCCCGACGCAATTTGAGTCTTCTATTGTCATTAGGAGGCGCTGAACGTTAAAATTCACTATCTTTTTTGCGTCGGATTCGAAAATCTAGACTCACAGGGGAAGGATCATATTGTACCCGAGACAGCAATATCCCCTTGGAGACAAGTCGGCTGGAGGACGATGTATTGAATCTCGACGCAATTTGAGTGTTCCATCGTCATTAGAAGGCCCTGAACGTTACAATTAACTATCATTTTTGCGTCGGATTCGAAAATCTAGACTCACAGGAGAACGACCATAAGGTGGCCGAGGCAGTAATAGACCCTTGGAGACAAGTCGGCTGGAGGACGATGTATTGGATCGCGAACGCAATTTGAGTCTTCTATCGTCATTTGGAGGCGCTGAACGTTACAATTCACTATCATTTTTGCGTCGGATTCGAAAATCTAGACTCACAGGAGAAGGAACATGTGGTGCCCGAGGCAGCGATATCCCCTTGGAGACAAGTCGGCTGGAGGCCGATGTATTGAATCTCGACGCAATTTGAGTGTTCCATCGTCATTAGAAGGCCCTGAACGTTACAATTAACTATCATTTTTGCGTCGGATACGAAAATCTAGACACACAGGAGAACGACCATAAGGTGCCCGAGGCAGCAATAGACCCTTGGAGACAAGTCGGCTGGAGGACGATGTATTGAATCTCGAAGCAATTTGAGAGTTCCATCGTCATTAGGCGGCCCTGAACGTTACAATTAACTATCATTTTGGCGTCGGATTCGTAAATCTAGACTTACAAGAGAACGACCATATAGTGCCCGAGGCAGCATTAGACCCTTGGAGACAAGTCGGCTGGAGGACGATGTATAGGATCGCGACGCAATTTGAGTGTTCCATCGTCATTAGGAGGCCCTGAATGTTACAATTAACTATCAGTTTTTCGTCGGATTCGAAAATCTAGACTCACAGCAGACGAACCATTTGGTGCCCGAGGCAGCAATATCCCCTTGGAGACAAATCGGCTGGAGGACGATGTATTGAATCCCGACGCAATTTGAGTCTTCTATCGTCATTAGGAGGCGCTGAAAGTTACAATTAACTATCATTTTTGCGTCGGATACGAAAATCTAAACTCACAGCGGAACGACCATAAAGAGCCCGCGGCAGCATTAGACCCTTGGAGACAAGTCGGCTGGAGGACGATGTATTGGATCGCGACGCAATTTGAGTGTTCCATCGTCATTAGGAGGCCCAGAATGTTACAATTAACTATCAGTTTTTCGTCGGATTCGAAAATCTAAACTCACAGGAGAACGACCATAAGGTGCCCGAGGCAGCAATAGACCGTTGGAGACAAGTCGGCATGAGGCCGATGTATTGAATCTCGACGCAATTTGAGTGTTCCATCGTCATTACAAGGCCCTGAACCTTACAATTAACTATCATTCTTGCGTCGGATTCGATAATCTAAACTCACAGGAGAACGACCATAAGGTGCCCGAGGCAACGACAGACCGTTGGAGACAAGTCGGCTGGAGGCCGTTGTATTGAATCTCGACGCAATTTGAGTGTTCCATCGGCATTAGGAGGCCCTGAACGTTACAATTAACTATCATTTTTGCGTCGAATTCGATAATCTAAACTCACAGGAGAACGAACATAAGGTGCCCGAGGCAGCAATAGACCCTTGGAGACAAGTCGGCTGGAGGCCGATGTATTGAATCTCGACGCAATTTGAGAGTTCCATCATCATTAGGCGGTCCAGAACGTTACAAGTAACTATCATTTTGGCGTCGGATTCGATAATCTAAACTCACAGGGGAACGACCATAAAGAGCCCGCGGCAGCATTAGACCCTTGGAGACAAGTCGGCTGGAGGACGATGTATTGAATCACAACGCAATTTGAGTCTTCTATCGTCATTAGGAGGCGCTGAACGTTACAATTCACTATCATTTTTGCGTCGGATTCAAAAATCTAGACTCACAGGAGAACGACCATAAGGTGCCCGAGGCAGCAATAGACCCTTGGAGACAAGTCGGCTGGAGGCCGATGTATTTAATCTCGACGCAATTTGAGTGTTCCATCGGCATTAGGAGGCCCTGAACGTTTAAATTAACTATCATTCTTGCGTCGGATTCGATAATCTAAACTCACAGGAGAACGACCATAAGGTGCCCGAGGCAGCAACAGACCCTTGGAGACAAGTCGGCTGGAGGCCGATGTATTGAATCTCGACGCAATTTGAGTGTTCCATCGGCATTAGGAGGCCCTGAACGTTACAATTAACTATCATTTTTGCGTCGGATTCGGTAATCTAAACTCACAGGAGAACGAACATAAGGTGCCCGAGGCAGCAATAGACCCTTTTTGACAAGTCGGCTGGAGGACGATAAATTGGATCGCGACGCAAAATGAGTGTTCCATCGTCATTAGGAGGCCCTGAATGTTACAATTAACTATCAGTTTTTCGTCGGATTCGAAAATCTAGACTCACAGCAGACGAACCATTTGGTGCCCGAGGCAGCAATATCCCCTTGGAGACAAATCGGCTGGAGGACGATGTATTGAATGCCGACGCAATTTGAGTCTTCTATCGTCATTAGGAGGCGCTGAACGTTACAGTTCACTATCATTTTTGCGTCGGATTCGAAAATCTAGACTCACAGGGGAAGGATCATATTGTGCCCGAGACAGCAATATCCCCTTGGAGACAAGTCGGCTGGAGGACGATTTATTGGATCTCGACGCAATTTGATTGTTCCATCGTCATTAGAAGGCCCTGAACGTTACAATTCACTATCATTTTTGCGTCGAATTCGTTAATCTAATCTCACAGGAGAACGAACATAAGGTGCCCGAGGCAGCAATAGACCCTTGGAGACAAGTCGGCTGGAGGCCGATGTATTGAATCTCGACGCAATTTGAGAGTTCCATCATCATTAGGCGGTCCTGAACGTTACAATTAACTATCATTTTGGCGTCGGATTCGATAACCTAAACTCACAGGGGAACGCCCATAAAGTGCCCGCGGCAGCATTAGACCCTTGGAGACAAGTCGGCTGGAGGAAGATGTATTGATTCTCGACGCAATTTGAGTGTTCCATCGTCATTAGAAGGCCCTGAACGTTACAATTAACTATCATTTTTGCGTCGGATTCGAAAATCCAGACTCACAGGGGAACGACCATACGGTGCCCGAGGCAGCTATTGACCCTCGGAGACAAGTCGGTTGGAGGACGATGTATTGGATCGCGACGCAAAATGAGTGTTCCATCGTCATTAGGAGGCCCTGAATGTTACAATTAACTATCAGTTTTTCGTCGGATTCGAAAATCTAAACTCACAGGAGAACGACCATAAGGTGCCCGAGGTAGCAATAGACCGTTGGAGACAAGTCGGCTGGAGGCCGATGTATTGAATCTCGACGCAATTTGAGTGTTCCATCGTCATTACAAGGCCCTGAACTTTACAATTAACTATCAGTTTCGCGACGGATTCGAAAATCTACTCACAGGAGAAGTTCATACGGTGCTCGAGACAGCAATATACCCCTTGGAGACAAATCGGCTGGAGGACGATGTGTTAAATCTCGACGCAATTTGAGTCTTCTATCGTCATTAGGAGGCGCTGAACGTTACAATTCACTATCATTTTTGCGTCGGATTCGAAAATCTAGAGTCACAGGAGAAAGATCATATTGTGCCCGAGACAGCAATATCCCCTTGGAGGCAAGTCGGCTGGAAGCCGATGTATTGAATCTCGACGCAATTTGAGTGTTCCATCGTCATTAGAAGGCCCTGAACGTTACAATTAACTATGATTTTTGCGTCGGATTCGAAAATCTAGACTCACAGGAGAACGACCATAAGGTGCCCGAGGCAGCAATGGACCCTTGGAGACAAGTCGGCTGGAGGCCGATGTATTGGATCTCGACGCAATTTGAGAGTTCCATCGTCATTAGAAGGCCCTGAACGTTACAATTAACTATCATTTTGGCGTCGGATTCGTAAATCTAGACTTACAAGAGAACGACAATAAAGTGCCCGAGGCAGCAATAGACCCTTGGAGACGAGTCGGCTGGAGGACGATGTATTGGATCGCGACGCAATTTGAGTGTTCCATCGTCATTAGGAGGCCCTGAATGTTACAATTAACTATCAGTTTTTCGTCGGATACGAAAATCTAGACTCACAGCAGACGAACCATTTGGTGCCCGAGGCAGCAATATCCCCTTGGAGACAAATCGGCTGGAGGACGATGTATTGAATCCCGACGCAATTTGAGTCTTCTATTGTCATTAGGAGGCGCTGAACGTTAAAATTCACTATCATTTTTGCGTCGGATTCGAAAATCTAGACTCACAGGAGAAGGATCATATTGTACCCGAGACAGCAATATCCCCTTGGAGACAAGTCGGCTGGAGGACGATGTATTGAATCTCGACGCAATTTGAGTGTTCCATCGTCATTAGAAGGCCCTGAACGTTACTATTAACTATCATTTTTGCGTCGGATTCGAAAATCTAGACTCACAGGAGAACGACCATAAGGTGGCCGAGGCAGTAATAGACCCTTGGAGACAAGTCGGCTGGAGGACGATGTATTGGATCGCGAACGCAATTTGAGTCTTCTATCGTCATTTGGAGGCGCTGAACGTTACAATTCACTATCATTTTTGCGTCGGATTCGAAAATCTAGACTCACGGGAGAAGGACCATGTGGTGCCCGAGGCAGCGATATCCCCTTGGAGACAAGTCGGCTGGAGGCCGATGTATTGAATCTCGACGCAATTTGAGTGTTCCATCGTCATTAGAAGCCCCTGAACGTTACAATTAACTATCATTTTTGCGTCGGATACGAAAATCTAGACACACAGGAGAACGACCATAAGGTGCCCGAGGCAGCAATAGACCCTTGGAGACAAGTCGGCTGGAGGACGATGTATTGAATCTCGAAGCAATTTGAGAGTTCCATCGTCATTAGGCGGCCCTGAACGTTACAATTAACTATCATTTTGGCGTCGGATTCGTAAATCTAGACTTACAAGAGAACGACCATATAGTGCCCGAGGCAGCATTAGACCCTTGGAGACAAGTCGGCTGGAGGACGATGTATAGGATAGCGACGCAATTTTAGTGTTCCATCGTCATTAGGAGGCCCTGAATGTTACAATTAACTATCATTTTTTCGTCGGATTCGAAAATCTAGACTCACAGCAGACGAACCATTTGGTGCCCGAGGCAGCAATATCCCCTTGGAGACAATTCGGCTGGAGGACGATGTATTGAATCCCGACGCAATTTGAGTCTTCTATCGTCATTAGGAGGCGCTGAAAGTTACAATTAACTATCATTTTTGCGTCGGATACGAAAATCTAAACTCACAGCGGAACGACCATAAAGAGCCCGCGGCAGCATTAGACCCGTGGAGACAAGTCGGCTGGAGGACGATGTATTGGATCGCGACGCAATTTGAGTGTTCCATCGTCATTAGGAGGCCCAGAATGTTACAATTAACTATCATTTTGGCGTCGGATTCGTAAATCTAGACTTACAAGAGAACGACCATATAGTGCCCGAGGCAGCATTAGACCCTTGGAGACAAGTCGGCTGGAGGACGATGTATAGGATAGCGACGCAATTTTAGTGTTCCATCGTCATTAGGAGGCCCTGAATGTTACAATTAACTATCAGTTTTTCGTCGGATTCGAAAATCTAGACTCACAGCAGACGAACCATTTGGTGCCCGAGGCAGCAATATCCCCTTGGAGACAAATCGGCTGGAGGACGATGTATTGAATCTCGACGCAATTTGAGTGTTCCATCGGCATTAGGAGGCCCTGAACGTTACAATTAACTATCATTTTTGCGTCGGATTCGATAATCTAAACTCACAGGAGAACGAACATAAGGTGCCCGAGGCAGCAATAGACCCTTGGAGACAAGTCGGCTGGAGGCCGATGTATTGAATCTCGACGCAATTTGAGAGTTCCATCATCATTAGGCGGTCCAGAACGTTACAATTAACTATCATTTTGGCGTCGGATTCGATAATCTAAACTCACAGGGGAACGACCATAAAGAGCCCGCGGCAGCATTAGACCCTTGGAGACAAGTCGGCTGGAGGACGATGTATTGAATCTCGACGCAATTTGAGTGTTCCATCGTCATTACAAGGCCCTGAACGTTATAATTAACTATCATTTTTGCGTCGGATTCGAAAATCTAGACTCACAGGAGAACGACCATAAGGTGCCCGAGGCAGCAATAGACCCTTAGAGACAAGTCGGCTGGAGGACGATGTATTGAATCTCGACGGAATTTGAGAGTTCCATCGTCATTAGGCGGCCCTGAACGTTACAATTAACTATCATTTTGGCGTCGGATTCGTAAATCTAGACTTACAAGAGAACGACCACATAGTGTCCGAGGCAGCATTAGACCCTTCGAGACAAGTCGGCTGGAGGACGATGTATTGAATCACAACGCAATTTGAGTCTTCTATCGTCATTAGGAGGCGCTGAACGTTACAATTCACTATCATTTTTGCGTCGGATTCAAAAATCTAGACTCACAGGAGAACGACCATAAGGTGCCCGAGGCAGCAATAGACCCTTGGAGACAAGTCGGCTGGAGGCCGATGTATTTAATCTCGACGCAATTTGAGTGTTCCATCGGCATTAGGAGGCCCTGAACGTTAAAATTAACTATCATTCTTGCGTCGGATTCGATAATCTAAACTCACAGGAGAACGACCATAAGGTGCCCGAGGCAGCAACAGACCCTTGGAGACAAGTCGGCTGGAGGCCGATGTATTGAATCCCGACGCAATTTGAGTGTTCCATCGGCATTAGGAGGCCCTGAACGTTACAATTATCTATCATTTTTGCGTCGGATTCCGTAATCTAAACTCACAGGAGAACGAACATAAGGTGCCCGAGGCAGCAATAGACCCTTTTTGACAAGTCGGCTGGAGGCCGATGTATTGAATCTCGACGCAATTTGAGTGTTCCATCGTCATTAGAAGGCCCTGAACGTTACAATTAACTATAATTTTTGCGTCGGATACGAAAATCTAGACTCACAGGAGAACGACCATGAGGTGCCCGAGGCAGCAATAGACCCTTGGAGACAAGTCGGCTGGAGGATGATGTATTGAATCTCGACGCAATTTGAGAGTTCCATCATCATTAGGCGGTCCTGAACGTCACAATTAACTATCATTTTGGCGTCGGATTCGATAATCTAAACTCACAGGAGAACGACCATAAGGTGCCCGAGGCAGCAACAGACCCTTGGAGACAAGTCGGCTGGAGGCCGATGTATTGAATCTCGACGCAATTTGAGTGTTCCATCGTCATTACAAGGCCCTGTACGTTACAATTATCTATCATTTTTGCGTCGGATTCGAAAATCTAGACTCACAGGAGAAGGATCATATTGTGCCCGAGACAGCAATATCCCCTTGGAGACAAGTCGGCTGGAGGACGATGTATTGAATCTCGACGCAATTTGAGTGTTCCATCGTCATTAGAAGGCCCTGAACGTTACAATTAACTATCATTTTTGCGTCGGATTCGAAAATCTAGACCCACAGGAGAACGACCATAAGCTGCCCGAGGCAACAATAGACCCTTGGAGACAAGTCGGCTGGAGGACGATGTATTGGATCGCGACGCAATTTGAGTCTTCTATCGTCATTAGGAGGCGCTGAACGTTACAATTCACTATCATTTTTGCGTCGGGTTCGAAAATCTAGACTCACAGGAGAAGGACCATGTGGTGCCCGAGGCAGTGATATCCCCTTGGAGACAAGTCGGCTGGAGGCCGATGTATTGAATCTCGACGCAATTTGAGTGTTCCATCGTCATTAGAAGGCCCTGAACGTTACAATTAACTATCATTTTTGCGTCGGATTCGAAAATCTAGACTCACAGGAGAACGACCATAAGGTGCCCGAGGCAGCAATAGACCCTTGGAGACAAGTCGGCTGCAGGACGATGTATTGGATCTCGACGCAATTTGAGTGTTCCATCGTCATTACAAGGCCCTGAACGATTCAATTAACTATCATTTTTGCGACGGATTCGAAAATCTAGACTCACAGGAGAACGACCATAAGGTGCCCGAGGCAGCAATAGACCCTTGGAGACAAGTCGGCTGGAGGACGATGTATTGAATCTCGACGCAATTTGAGTGTTCCATCGTCTTTAGAAGGCCCTGAACGTTACAATTAACTATCATTTTTGCGTCGGATACGAAAATCTAGACTCACAGGAGATCGACCATAAGGTGCCCGAGGCAGCAATAGACCCTTGGAGACAAGTCGGCTGGAGGACGATGTATTGAATCTCGACGCAATTTGAGAGTTCCATCGTCATTAGGCGGCCCTGAACGTTACAATTAACTATCATTTTGGCGTCGGATTCGTAAATCTAGACTTACAAGAGAACGACCATAAAGTGCCCGAGGCAGCATTAGACCCTTGGAGACAAGTCGGCTGGAGGACGATGTATTGGATCGCGACGCAATTTGAGTGTTCCATCGTCATTAGGAGGCCCTGAATGTTACAATTAACTATCAGTTTTTCGTCGGATTCGAAAATCTAGACCTACAGCAGACAAACCATTTGGTGCCCGATGCAGCTATATCCCCTTGGAGACAAATCGGCTGGAGGACGATGTATTGAATCCCGACGCAATTTGAGTCTTCTATCGTCATTAGGAGGCGCTGAACGTTACAATTCACTATCATTTTTGCGTCGGATTCGAAAATCTAGACTCACAGGAGAAGGATCATATTGTGCCCGAGACAGCAATATCCCCTTGGAGACAAGTCGGCTGGAGGACGATGTATTGAATCTCGACGCAATTTGAGTGTTCCATCGTCATTAGAAGGCCCTGAACGTTACAATTAACTATCATTTTTGCGTCGGATTAGAAAATCTAGACTCACAGGAGAACGACCATAAGGTGCCCGAGGCAGCAATAGACCCTTGGAGACAAGTCAGCTGGAGGACGATGTATTGGATCGCGACGCAATTTGAGTCTTCTATCGTCATTAGGAGGCGCTGAACGTTATAATTCATTATCATTTTTGCGTCGGATTCGAAAATCTAGACTCACAGGAGAAGGACCACGTGGTGCCCGAGGCAGCGATATCCCCTTGGAGACAAGTCGGCTGGAGTCCGATGTATTGAATCTCGACGCAATTTGAGTGTTCCATCGGCATTAGGAGGCCCTGAACGTTAAAATTAACTATCATTTTTGCGTCGGATTCGATAATCTAAACTCACAGGAGAACGAGTATAAGGTGCCCGAGGCAGCAATAGACCCTTGGAGACAAGTCGGCTGGAGGCCGATGTATTGAATCTCGACGCAATTTGAGTGTTCCATCGTCATTTTTGCGTCGGATTCGTAAATCTAGACTTACAAGAGAACGACCATAAAGTGCCCGCGGCAGCATTAGACCCTTGGAGACAAGTCGGCTGGAGGACGATGTATTGGATCGCGACGCAATTTGGGTGTTCCATCGTCATTAGGAGGCCCTGAATGTTACAATTAACTATCATTTTTGCGTCGGATTCGAAAATCTAGACTCACAGGAGAAGGACCATGTGGTCATTAGGTCATTAGGAGGCGCTGAACGTTACAATTCACTATCATTTTTGCGTCGGATTCGAAAATCTAGACTCACAGGAGAAGGACCATGTGGTGCCCGAGGCAGCGATATCCCCTTGGAGACAAGTCGGCTGGAGGCCGATGTATTGAATCTCGACGCATTTTGAGTGTCCCATCGTCATTAGAAGGCCCTGAAAGTTACAATTAACTATCATTTTTGCGTTGGATACGAAAATCTAGACTCACAGGAGAACGACCATAAGGTGCCCGAGGCA
This sequence comes from Schistocerca serialis cubense, assembly GCF_023864345.2. NCBI lineage: Eukaryota > Metazoa > Arthropoda > Insecta > Orthoptera > Acrididae > Schistocerca > Schistocerca serialis. Next base: position 5,914,164 of record NC_064647.1, read on the forward strand.
GCAATAGACCCTTGGAGACAAGTCGGCTGGAGGACGATGTATTGGATCGCGACGCAATTTGAGTGTTCCATCCTCATTAGGAGGCCCTGAGTGTTACAATTAACTATCAGTTTTTCGTCGGATTCGAAAATCTAGACTCACAGCAGACGAACCATTTGGTGCCCGAGGCAGCAATATCCCCTTGGAGACAAATCGGCTGGAGGACGATGTATTGAATCCCGACGCAATTTGAGTCTTCTATCGTCATTAGGAGGCCCTGAATGTTACAATTAACTATCATTTTTGCGTCGGATTCGAAAATCTAGACTCACAGGAGAAGGACCATGTGGTCATTAGGCCATTAGGAGGCGCTGAACGTTACAATTCACAATCATTTTTGCGTCGAATTCGAAAATCTAGACTCACAGGAGAACGACCATAAGGTGCCCGAGGCAGCCATAGACCCTTGGAGACAAGTCGGCTGGAGGACGATATATTGAATATCGACGCAATTTGAGAGTTCCATCGTCATTAGGCGGCCCTGAACGTTACAACTAACTATCATTTTGGCGTCGGATTCGTAAATCTAGACTTACAAGAGAACGACCATAAAGTGCCCGAGGCAGCAATAGACCCTTGGAGACAAGTCGGCTGGAGGACGATGTATTGGATCGCGACGCAATTTGAGTGTTCCATCGTTATTAGGAGGCCCTGAATGATACAATTAACTATCAGTTTTTCGTCGGATTCGAAAATCTAGACTCACAGCAGACGAACCATTTGGTGCCCGAGGCAGACTTGGAGACAAATCGGCTGGAGGACGATGTATTGAATCCCGACGCAATTTCAGTCTTCTATCGTCATTAGGAGGCGCTGAACGTTACAATTCACTATCATTTTTGCGTCGGATTCGAAAATCTAGACTCACAGGAGAACGATCATATTGTGCCGAGACAGCAATCTCCCCTTGGAGACAAGTCGGCTGGAGGACGATGTATTGGATCTCGACGCAATTTGAGTGTTCCATCGTCATTAGAAGGCCCTGAACGTTACAATTAACTATCATTTTTGCGTCGGATTCGAAAATCTAGACTCACAGGAGAACGACCATAGGGTGCCCGAGGCAGCAATAGACCCTTGGAGACAAGTCGGCTGGAGACCGATGTATTGAATCTCGACGCAATTTGAGTGTTCCATCGGTATTAGGAGGCCCTGAACGTTAAAATTAACTATCATTTTTGCGTCGGATTCGATAATCTAAACTCACAGGAGAACGACCATACGGTGCCCGAGGCAGCAACAGACCCTTGGAGACAAGTCGGCTGGAGGACGATGTATTGGATCTCGACGCAATTTGAGTGTTCCATCGTCATTACAAGGCCCTGAACGTTACAATTAACTATCAATTTTTCGTCGGATTCGAAAATCTAGACTCACAGCAGACGAACCATTTGGTGCCCGAGGCAGCAATATCCCCTTGGAGACAAATCGGCTGGAGGACGATGTATTGAATCCCGACGCAATTTGAGTCTTCTATATTCATTAGGAGGCGCTGAACGTTACAATTCACTATCATTTTTGCGTCGGATTCGAAAATCTAGAGTCACAGGAGAAGGATAATATTGTGCCCGAGACAGCAATATCCCCTTGGAGACAAGTCGGCTGGAGGACGATGTATTGAATCTCGACGCAATTTGAGTGTTCCATCGTCATTAGAAGGCCCTGAACGTTACAATTAACTATCATTTTGGCGTCGGATTCGAAAATCTAGACTCACAGGAGAACGACCATAAGGTGCCCGAGGCAGCAATAGACCCTTGGAGACAAGTCGGCTGGAGGACGATGTATTGGATCGCGACGCAATTTGAGTCTTCTATCGTCATTAGGAGGCGCTGAACGTTATAATTCACTATCATTTTTGCGTCGGATTCGAAAATCTAGACTCACAGGAGAAGGACCATGTGGTGCCCGAGGCAGCGATATCCCCTTGGAGACAAGTCGGCTGGAGGCCGATGTATTTAATCTCGACGCAATTTGAGTGTTCCATCGGCATTAGGAGGCCCTGAACGTTACAATTAACTATCATTTTTGCGTCGGATTCGAAATTCTAGACTCACAGGAGAACGACCATAAGGTGCCCGAGGCAGCAATAGACCCCTGGTGACAAGTCGGCTGGAGGCCGACGTATTGAATCTCGACGCAATTTGAGTGTTCCATCGTCATTAGAAGGCCCTGAACGTTACAATTCACTATCATTTTTGCGTCGGATTCGAAAATCTAGACTCACAGGAGAAGGATCATATTGTGCCCGAGACAGCAATATCCCCTTGGAGACAAGTCGGCTGGAGGACGATGTATTGAATCTCGACGCAATTTGAGTGTTCCATCGTCATTAGAAGGCCCTGAACGTTACAATTAACTATCATTTTTGCGTCGGATTCGAAAATCTAGACTCACAGGAGAACGAACATAAGGTGCCCGAGGCAGCAATAGACCCTTGGAGACAAGTCGGCTGGAGGACGATGTATTGGATCGCGACGCAATTTGAGTCTTCTATCGTCATTAGGAGGCGCTGAACGTTACAATTCACTATCATTTTTGCGTCGGATTCGAAAATCTAGACTCACAGGAGAAGGACCATGTGGTGCCCGAGGCAGCGATATCCCCTTGAAGACAAGTCGGCTGGAGGCCGATGTATTGAATCTCGACGCAATTTGAGTGTTCCATCGTCATTAGAAGGCCCTGAACGTTACAATTAACTATCATTTTTGCGTCGGATACGAAAATCTAGACACACAGGAGAAAGACCATAAGGTGCCCGAGGCAGCAATAGACCCTTGGAGACAAGTCGGCTGGAGGACGATGTATTGAATCTCGACGCAATTTGAGTGTTCCATCGGCATTAGGAGGCCCTGAACGTTAAAATTAACTATCATTTTTGCGTCGGATTCGATAATCTAAACCCACAGGAGAAGGACCATACGGTGCCCGAGGCAGCAACAGACCCTTGGAGACAAGTCGGCTGGAGAACGATGTATTGAATCTCGACGCAATTTGAGTGTTCCATCGTCATTACAAGGCCCTGAACGTTACAATTAACTATCATTTTTGCGTCCGATACGAAAATCTAGACACACAGGAGAACGACCATATGGTGCCCGAGGCAGCAATAGACCCTTGGAGACAAGTCGGCTGGAGGCCGATGTATTGAGTCTCGACGCAATTTGAGTGTTCCATCGGCATTAGGAGGCCCTGAACGTTACAATTAACTATCATTTTTGCGTCGGATACGAAAATCTAGACACACAGGAGAACTACCATAAGGTGCCCGAGGCAGCAATAGACCCTTGGAGACAAGTCGGCTGGAGGACGATGTATTGAATCTCGACGCAATTTGAGCGTTCCATCGGCATTAGGAGGCCCTGAACGTTAAAATTAACTATCATTTTTGCGTCGGATTCGATAATCTAAACTCACAGGAGAACGACCATACGGTGCCCGAGGCAGCAACAGACCCTTGGAGACGAGTCGGCTGGAGGACGATGTATTGAATCTCGACGCAATTTGAGTGTTCCATCTTCATTACAAGGCCCTGAACGTTACAATTAACTATCATTTTTGTGTCGGATTCGAAAATCTAGACTCACAGGAGAAGGATCATATTGTGCCCGAGACAGCAATATCCCCTTGGAGACAAGTCGGCTGGAGGACGATGTATTGAATCTCGACGCAATTTGAGTGTTCCATCGTCATTAGAAGGCCCTGAACGTTACAATTAACTATCATTTTTGCGTCGGATTCGAAAATCTAGACTCACAGGAGAACGACCATAAGCTGCCCGAGGCAGCAATAGACCCTTGGAGACAAGTCGGCTGGAGGACGATGTATTGGATCGCGACGCAATTTGAGTCTTCTATGGTCATTAGGAGGCGCTGAACGTTACAATTCACAATCATTTTTGCGTCGGGTTCGTTAATCGAGACTCACAGGAGAAGGACCATGTGGTGCCCGAGGCAGCGATATCCCCTTGGAGACAAGTCGGCTGGAGGCCGATGTATTGAATCTCGACGCAATTTGAGTGTTCCATCGTCATTAGAAGGCCCTGAACGTTACAATTAACTATCATTTTTGCGTCGGATTCGAAAATCTAGACTCACAGGAGAACGACCATAAGGTGCCCGAGGCAGCAATAGACCCTTGGAGACAAGTCGGCTGGAGGACGATGTATTGGATCTCGACGCAATTTGAGTGTTCCATCGTCATTACAAGGCCCTGAACGATACAATTAACTATCATTTTTGCGACGGATTCGAAAATCTACACTCACAGGAGAACGACCATAAGGTGCCCGAGGCAGCAATAGACCCTTGGAGACAAGTCGGCTGGAGGACGATGTATTGGATCGCGACGCAATTTGAGTCTTCTATCGTCATTAGGAGGCGCTGAACGTTACAATTCACTATCATTTTTGCGTCGGATTCGAAAATCTAGACTCACAGGAGAAGGACCATGTGGTGCCTGAGGCAGCGATATCCCCTTGGAGACAAGTCGGCTGGAGGCCGATGTATTGAATCTCGACGCAATTTGAGTGTTCCATCGTCATTAGAAGGCCCTGAACGTTACAATTAACTATCATTTTTGCGTCGGATACGAAAATCTAGACTCACAGGAGAACGACCATAAGGTGCCCGAGGCAGCAATAGACCCTTGGAGGCAAGTCGGCTGGAGGACGAAGTATTGAATCTCGACGCAATTTGAGAGTTCCATCGTCATTAGGCGTCACTGAACGTTACAATTAACTATCATTTTGGCGTCGGATTCGTAAATCTAGACTTACAAGAGAACGACCATAAAGTGCCCGAGGCAGCATTAGACCCTTGGAGACAAGTCGGCTGGAGGACGATGTATTGGATCGCGACGCAATTTGAGTGTTCCATCGTCATTAGGGGGCCCTGAATGTTACAATTAACTATCAGTTTTTCGTCGGATTCGAAAATCTAGACCTACAGCAGACGAACCATTTGGTGCCCGATGCAGCAATATCCCCTTGGAGACAAATCGGCTGGAGGACGATGTATTGAATCCCGACGCAATTTGAGTGTTCTATCGTCATTAGGAGGCGCTGAACGTTACAATTCACTATCATTTTTGCGTCGGATTCGAGAATCTAGACTCACAGGAGAAGGATCATATTGTGCCCGAGACAGCAATATCCCCTTGGAGACAATTCGGCTGGAGGACGATGTATTGAATCTCGACGCAATTTGAGTGTTCCATCGGCATTAGGAGGCCCTGAACGTTAAAATTAACTATCATTTTTGCGTCGGATTCGATAATCTAAACTCACAGGAGAACGACTATAAGGTGCCCGAGGCAGCAATAGACCCTTGGAGACAAGTCGGCTGGAGGCCGATGTATTGAATCTCGACGCAATTTGAGTGTTCCATCGTCATTAGAAGGCCCTGAACGTTACAATTAACTATCATTTTTGCGTCGGATTCGAAAATCTAGACTCACAGGAGAACGACCATAAGGTGCCCGAGGCAGCAATAGACCCCTGGTGAAAAGTCGGCTGGAGGCCGATGTATTGAATCTCGACGCAATTTGAGTGTTCCATCGTCATTAGAAGGCCCTGAACGTTACAATTAACTATCATTTTTGCGTCGGATACGAAAATCTAGACTCACAGGAGAACGACCATAAGGTGCTCGAGGCAGCAATAGACCCTTGGAGACAAGTCGGCTGGAGGACGATGTATTGAATCTCGACGCAATTTGAGAGTTCCATCATCATTAGGCGGCCCTGAACGTTACAATTAACTATCATTTTGGCGTCGGATTCGTAAATCTAGACTTACAAGAGAACGACCATAAAGTGCCCGCGGCAGCATTAGACCCTTGGAGACAAGTCGGCTGGAGGACGATGTATTGGATCGCGACGCAATTTGGGTGTTTCATCGTCATTAGGAGGCCCTGAATGTTACAATTAACTATCATTTCTGCGTCGGATTCGAAAATCTAGACTCACAGGAGAAGGACCATGTGGTCATTAGGTCATTAGGAGGCGCTGAACGTTACAATTCACTATCATTTTTGCGTCGGATTCGAAAATCTAGACTCACAGGAGAAGGACCATGTGGTGCCCGAGGCAGCGATATCCCCTTGGAGACAAGTCGGCTGGAGGCCGATGTGTTGAATCTCGACGCAATTTGAGTGTTCCATCGTCATTAGAAGGCCCTGAAAGTTACAATTAACTATCATTTTTGCGTCGGATACGAAAATCTAGACTCACAGGAGAACGACCATAAGGTGCTCGTGGCAGCAATAGACCCTTGGAGACAAGTCGGCTGGAGGACGATGTATTGAATCTCGACGCAATTTGAGAGTTCCATCGTCATTAGGCGGCCCTGAACGTTACAATTAACTATCATTTTGGCGTCGGATTCGTAAATCTAGACTTACAAGAGAACGACCATAAAGTGCCCCAGGCAGCATTAGACCCTTGGAGACAAGTCGGCTGGAGGACGATGTATTGGATCGCGACGCAATTTGAGTGTTCCATCGTCATTAGGAGGCCCTGAATGTTACAATTAACTATCAGTTTTTCGTCGGATTCGAAAATCTAGACCTACAGCAGACGAACCATTTGGTGCCCGATGCAGCAATATCCCCTTGGAGACAAATCGGCTGGAGGACGATGTATTGAATCCCGACGCAATTTGAGTCTTCTATCGTCATTAGGAGGCGCTGAACGTTACAATTCACTATCATTTTTGCGTCGGATTCGAGAATATAGACTCAAAGGAGTAGGATCATATTGTGCCCGAGACAGCAATATCCCCTTGGAGTCAAGTCGGCTGGAGGACGATGTATTGAATCTCGACGCAATTTGAGTGTTCCATCGTCATTAGAAGGCCCTGAACGTTACAATTAACTATCATTTTTGCGTCGGATTCGAAAATCTAGACTCACAGGAGAACGACCATAAGGTGCCCGAGGCAGCAATAGACCTTTGGAGACAAGTCGGCTGGAGGACGATGTATTGGATCGCGACGCAATTTGAGTCTTCTATCGTCATTAGGAGGCGCTGAACGTTATAATTCACTATCATTTTTGCGTCGGATTCGAAAATCTAGACTCACAGGAGAAGGAGCATGTGGTTCCCGAGGCAGCGATATCCCCTTGGAGGCAAGGCGGCTGGAGGCCGATGTATTGAATCTCGACGCAATTTGAGTGTTCCATCGGCATTAGGAGGCCCTGAACGTTAAAATCAACTATCATTTTTGCGTCGGATTCGATAATCTAAACTCACAGGAGAACGACTATAAGGTGCCCGAGGCAGCAATAGACCCTTGGAGACAAGTCGGCTGGAGGCCGATGTATTGAATCTCGACGCAATTTGAGTGTTCCATCGTCATTAGAAGGCCCTGAACGTTACAATTAACTATCATTTTTGCGTCGGATACGAAAATCTAGACTCACAGGAGAACGACCATAAGGTGCTCGAGGCAGCAATAGACCCTTGGAGACAAGTCGGCTGGAGGACGATGTATTGAATCTCGACGCAATTTGAGAGTTCCATCATCATTAGGCGGCCCTGAACGTTACAATTAACTATCATTTTGGCGTCGGATTCGTAAATCTAGACTTACAAGAGAACGACCATAAAGTGCCCGCGGCAGCATTAGACCCTTGGAGACAAGTCGGCTGGAGGACGATGTATTGGATCGCGACGCAATTTGGGTGTTCCATCGTCATTAGGAGGCCCTGAATGTTACAATTAACTATCATTTCTGCGTCGGATTCGAAAATCTAGACTCACAGGAGAAGGACCATGTGGTCATTAGGTCATTAGGAGGCGCTGAACGTTACAATTCACTATCATTTTTGCGTCGGATTCGAAAATCTAGACTCACAGGAGAAGGACCATGTGGAGCCCGAGGCAGCGATATCCCCTTGGAGACAAGTCGGCTGGAGGCCGATGTATTGAATCTCGACGCAATTTGAGTGTTCCATCGTCATTAGAAGGCCCTGAAAGTTACAATTAACTATCATTTTTGCGTCGGATACGAAAATCTAGACTCACAGGAGAACGACCATAAGGTGCCCGTGGCAGCAATAGACCCTTGGAGACAAGTCGGCTGGAGGACGATGTATTGAATCTCGACGCAATTTGAGAGTTCCATCGTCATTAGGCGGCCCTGAACGTTACAATTAACTATCATTTTGGCGTCGGATTCGTAAATCTAGACTTACAAGAGAACGACCATAAAGTGCCCGAGGCTGCATTAGACCCTTGGAGACAAGTCGGCTGGAGGACGATGTATTGGATCGCGACGCAATTTGAGTGTTCCATCCTCATTAGGAGGCCCTGAATGTTACAATTAACTATCAGTTTTTCGTCGGATTCGAAAATCTAGACTCACAGCAGACGAACCATTTGGTGCCCGAGGCAGCAATATCCCCTTGGAGACAAATCGGCTGGAGGACGATGTATTGAATCCCGACGCAATTTGAGTCTTCTATCGTCATTAGGAGGCGCTGAACGTTACAATTCACTATCATTTTTGCGTCGGATTTGAAAATCTAGACTCACAGGAGAAGGATCATATTGTGCCCGAGACAGCAATATCCCCTTGGAGACAAGTCGGCTGGAGGACGATGAATTGAATCTCGACGCAATTTGAGAGTTCCATCGTCATTAGGCGGCCCTGAACTTTACAACTAACTATCATTTTGGCGTCGGATTCGTAAATCTAGACTTACAAGAGAACGACCAAAAAGTGCCCGAGGCAGCATTAGACCCTTGGAGACAAGTCGGCTGGAGGACAATGTATTGGATCGCGACGCAATTTGAGTGTTCCATCGTCATTAGGAGGCCCTGAATGTTACAATTAACTATCAGTTTTTCGTCGGATTCGAAAATCTAGACTCACAGCAGACGAACCATTTGGTGCCCGAGGAAGACTTGGAGACAAATCGGCTGGAGGACGATGTATTGAATCCCGACGCAATTTCAGTCTTCTATCGTCATTAGGAGGCGCTGAACGTTACAATTCACTATCATTTTTGCGTCGGATTCGAAAATCTAGACTCACAGGAGAACGATCATATTGTGCCGTGACAGCAATATCCCCTTGGAGACAAGTCGGCTGGAGGACGATGTATTGGATCTCGACGCAATTTGAGAGTTCCATCGTCATTACAAGGCCCTGAACGTAACAATTAACTATCAGTTTTTCGTCGGATTCGAAAATCTAGACTCACAGCAGACGAACCATTTGGTGCCCGAGGCAGCAATATCCCCTTGGAGACAAATCGGCTGGAGGCCGATGTATTGGATCTCGACGCAATTTGAGTGTTCCATAGTCATTAGAAGGCCCTGAACGTTACAATTAACTATCATTTTTGCGTCGGATTCGAAAATCTAGACTCACAGGAGAACGAACATAAGGTGCCCGAGGCAGCAATAGACCCTTGGAGACAAGTCGGCTGGAAGACGATGTATTGAATCTCGACGCAATTTGAGAGTTCCAACGTCATTAGGCGGACCTGAACGTTACAATTAACTATCATTTTGGCGTCGGATTCGATAATCTAAACTCACAGGAGAACGACCATACGGTGCCCGAGGCAACAACAGACCCTTGGAGACAAGTCGGCTGGAGGACGATGTATTGGATCTCGACGCAATTTGAGTGTTCCATCGTCATTACAAGGCCCTGAACGTTACAATTAACTATCATTTTTGCGTCGGATTCGAAAATCTAGACTCACAGGAGAACGACCATAAGGTGCCCGAGGCAGCAATAGACCCTTGGAGACAAGTCGGCTGGAGGACGATGTATTGGATCGCGACGCAATTTGAGTCTTCTCTCGTCATTAGGAGGCGCTGAACGTTACAATTCACTATCATTTTTGCGTCGGATTCGAAAATCTAGACTCACAGGAGAAGGACCATGTGGTGCCCGAGGCAGCGATATCCCCTTGGAGACAAGTCGGCTGGAGGCCGATGTATTGAATCTCGACGCAAATTGAGTGTTCCATCGTCATTAGGAGGCCCTGAATGTTACAATTAACTATCAGTTTTTCGTCGGATTCGAAAATCTAGACCTACAGCAGACGAACCATTTGGTGCCCGATGCAGCAATAGCCCCTTGGAGACAAATCGGCTGGAGGACGATGTATTGAATCCCGACGCAATTTGAGTCTTCTATCGTCATTAGGAGGCGCTGAACGTTACAATTCACTATCATTTTTGCGTCGGATTCGAAAATCTAGACTCACAGGAGAAGGACCATGTGGTGCCCGAGGCAGCATTAGACCCTTGGAGACAAGTCGGCTGGAGGACGATGTATTGGATCGCGACGCAATTTGAGTGTTCCATCGTCATAAGGAATCCCTGAATGTTACAATTAACTATCAGTTTTTCGTCGGATTCGAAAATCTAGACCTACAGCAGACGAAACATTTGGTGCCCGATGCAGCAATAGCCCCTTGGAGACAAATCGGCTGGAGGACGATGTATTGAATCCCGACGCAATTTGAGTCTTCTATCGTCATTAGGAGGCGCTGAACGTTACAATTCACTATAATTTTTGCGTCGGATTCGAAAATCTAGACTCACAGGAGAAGGATCATATTGTGCCCGAGACAGCAATATCCCCTTGGAGACAAGTCGGCTGGAGGACGGTGTATTGAATCTCGACGCAATTTGAGTGTTCCATCGTCATTAGAAGGCCCTGAACGTTGCAATTAACTATAATTTTTGCGTCGGATTCGAAAATCTAGACTCACAGGAGAACGACCATAAGGTGCCCGAGGCAGCAATAGACCCTTGGAGACAAGTCGGCTGGAGGACGATGTATTGGATCGCGACGCAATTTGAGTCTTCTATCGTCATTAGGAGGCGCTGAACGTTATAATTCACTATCATTTTTGCGTCGGATTCGAAAATCTAGACTCACAGGAGAAGGATCATGTGGTGCCCGAGGCAGCGATATCCCCTTGGAGACAAGTCGGCTGGAGGTCGATGTATTTAATCTCGACGCAATTTGAGTGTTCCAACGGCATTAGGAGGCCCTGAACGTTAAAATTAATTATCATTCTTGCGTCGGATTCGATAATCTAAACTCACAGGAGAACGACCATAAGGTGCCCGAGGCAGCAACAGACCCTTGGAGACAAGTCGGCTGGAGGCCGATGTATTGAATCTCGACGCAATTTGAGTGTTCCATCGGCATTAGGAGGCCCTGAACGTTACAATTAACTATCATTTTTGCGTCGGATTCGATAATCTAAACTCAAAGGAGAACGACTATAAGGTGCCCGAGGCAGCAATAGACCCTTGGAGACAAGTCGGCTGGAGGCCGATGTATTGAATCTCGACGCAATTTGAATGTTCCATCGTCATTAGAAGGCCCTGAACGTTACAATTAACTATCATTTTTGCGTCGGATTCGAAAATCTAGACTCACAGGAGAACGACCATAAGGTGCCCGAGGCAGCAATAGACCCCTGGTGACAAGTCGGCTGGAGGCCGACGTATTGAATCTCGACGCAATTTGAGTGTTCCATCGTCATTAGAAGGCCCTGAACGTTACAATTAACTATCATTTTTGCGTCGGATTCGAAAATCTAGACTCACAGGAGAAGGATCATATTGTGCCCGAGACAGCAATATCCCCTTGGAGACAAGTCGGCTGGAGGACGATGTATTGAATCTCGACGCAATTTGAGTGTTCCATCGTCATTAGAAGGCCCTGAACGTTACAATTAACTATCATTTTTGCGTCGGATTCGAAAATCTAGACTCACAGGAGAACGACCATAAGCTGCCCGAGGCAGCAATAGACCCTTGGAGACAAGTCGGCTGGAGGACGATGTATTGGATCGCGACGCAATTTGAATGTTCCATCGTCATTACGAGGCCCTGAATGTTGCAATTAACTATCAGTTTTTCGTGGAAAATCTAGACCTACAGCAGACGAACCATTTGGTGCCCGATGCAGCAATATCCCCTTGGAGACAAATCGGCTGGAGGACGATGTATTGAATCCCGACGCAATTTGAGTCTTCTATCGTCATTAGGAGGCGCTGAACGTTACAATTCACTATCATTTTTGCGTCGGATTCGAAAATCTAGACTCACAGGAGAAGGACCATGTGGTGCCCCAGGCAGCGATATCCCCTTGGAGACAAGTCGGCTGGAGGCCGATGTATTGAATCTCGACGCAATTTGGGTGTTCCATCGTCATTAGAAGGTCCTGAACGTTACAATTAACTATCATTTTTGCGTCGGATACGAAAATCTAGACACACAGCAGACGAACCATTTGGTGCCCGAGGCAGCAATATCCCCTTGGAGACAAGTCGGCTGGAAGACGATGTATTGAATCTCGACGCAATTTGAGAGTTCCAACGTCATTAGGCGGACCTGAACGTTACAATTAACTATCATTTTGGCGTCGGATTCGATAATCTAAACTCACAGGAGAAGGACCATGTGGTGCCCGAGGCAGCGATATCCCCTTGAAGACAAGTCGGCTGGAGGTCGATGTATTTAATCTCGACGCAATTTGAGTGTTCCATCGGCATTAGGAGGCCCTGAACGTTAAATTTAATTATCATTCTTGCGTCGGATTCGATAATCTAAACTCACAGGAGAACGACCATAAGGTGCCCGAGGCAGCAACAGACCCTTGGAGACAAGTCAGCTGGAGGCCGATGTATTGAATCTCGACGCAATTTGAGTGTTCCATCGGCATTAGGAGGCCCTGAACGTTACAATTAACAATCATTTTTGCGTCGGATTCGATAATCTAAACTCACAGGAGAACGACTATAAGGTGCCCGAGGCAGCAATAGACCCTTGGAGACAAGTCGGCTGGAGGCCGATGTATTGAATCTCGACGCAATTTGAGTGTTCCATCGTCATTAGAAGGCCCTGAACGTTACAATTAACTATCATTTTTGCGTCGGATTCGAAAATCTAGACTCACAGGAGAACGACCATAAGGTGCCCGAGGCAGCAATAGACCCCTGGTGACAAGTCGGCTGGAGGCCGACGTATTGAATCTCGACGCAATTTGAGTGTTCCATCGTCATTAGAAGGCCCTGAACGTTACAATTAACTATCATTTTTGCGTCGGATTCGAAAATCTAGACTCACAGGAGAAGGACCATGTGGTGCCCCAGGCAGCGATATCCCCTTGGAGACAAGTCGGCTGGAGGCCGATGTATTGAATCTCGACGCAATTTGGGTGTTCCATCGTCATTAGAAGGTCCTGAACGTTACAATTAACTATCATTTTTGCGTCGGATACGAAAATCTAGACACACAGGAGAACGACCATAAGGTGCCCGAGGCAGCAATAGACCCTTGGAGACAAGTCGGCTGGAAGACGATGTATTGTATCTCGATGCAATTTGAGAGTTCCAACGTCATTAGGCGGACCTGAACGTTACAATTAACTATCATTTTGGCGTCGGATTCGATAATCTAAACTCACAGGAGGACGACCATACGGTGCCCGAGGCAGCAACAGACCCTTGGAGACAAGTCGGCTGGAGGACGATGTATTGGATCTCGACGCAATTTGAGTGTTCCATCGTCATTACAAGGCCCTGAACGTTACAATTAACTATCATTTTTGCGTCGGATTCGAAAATCTAGACTCACAGGAGAACGACCATAAGGTGGCCGAGGCAGCAATAGACCCTTGGAGACAAGTCGGCTGGAGGACGATGTATTGGATCGCGACGCAATTTGAATGTTCCATCGTCATTACGAGGCCCTGAATGTTGCAATTAACTATCAGTTTTTCGTGGAAAATCTAGACCTACAGCAGACGAACCATTTGGTGCCCGATGCAGCAATATCCCCTTGGAGACAAATCGGCTGGAGGACGATGTATTGAATCCCGACGCAATTTGAGTCTTCTATCGTCATTAGGAGGCGCTGAACGTTACAATTCACTATCATTTTTGCGTCGGATTCGAAAATCTAAACTCACAGGAGAAGGATCATATTGTGCCCGAGACAGCAATATCCCCTTGGAGACAAGTCGGCTGGAGGACGATGTATTGAATCTCGACGCAATTTGAGTGTTCCATCGTCATTAGAAGGCCCTGAACGTTACAATTAACTTTCATATTTGCGTCGGATTCGAAAATCTAGACTCACAGGAGAACGACCATAAGGTGCCCGAGGCAGCAATAGACCCTTGGAGACAAGTCGGCTGGAGGACGATGTATTGGATCGCGACGCAATTTGAGTGTTCTAACGCCATTAGGAGGCGCTGAACGTTATAATTCACTATCATTTTTGCGTCGGATTCGAAAATCTAGACTCACAGGAGAAGGACCATGTGGTGCCCGAGGCAGCGATATTCCCTTGGAGACTAGTCGGCTGGAGGCCGATGTATTGAATCTCGACGCAACTTGAGTGTTCCATCGGCATTAGGAGGACCTGAACGTTAAAATTAACTATCATTCTTGCGTCGGATTCGATAATCTAAACTCACAGGAGAACGACCATAAGGTGCCCGAGCCAGCAACAGACCCTTGGAGACAAGTCGGCTGGAGGCCGAAGTATTGAATCTCGACGCAATGTGAGTGTTCCATCGGCATTAGGAGGCCCTGAACGTTACAATTAACTATCATTTTTGTGTCGGATTCGAAAATCTAGACTCACAGGAGAACGACCATAAGGTGCTGAGGCAGCAATAGACCCCTGGTGACAAGTCGGCTGGAGGCCGATGTATTGAATCTCGACGCAATTTGAGTGTTCCATCGTCATTAGAAGGCCCTGAACGTTACAATTAACTATCATTTTTGCGTCGGATACGATAATCTAGACTCACAGGAGAACGACCATAAGGTGTTCGAGGCAGCAATAGACCCTTGGAGACAAGTCGGCCGGAGGACGATGTATTGAATCTCGACGCAATTTGAGAGTTCCATCATCATTAGGCGGCCCTGAACGTTACAATTAACTATCATTTTGGCGTCGGATTCGTAAATCTAGAGTCACAAGAGAACGACCATATAGTGCCCGCGGCAGCATTAGACCCTTGGAGACAAGTCGGCTGGAGGACGATGTATAGGATCGCGACGCAATTTGGGTGTTCCATCGTCATTAGGAGGCCCTGAATGTTACAATTAACTATCATTTTTGCGTCGGATTCGAAAATCTAGACTCACAGGAGAAGGACCATGTGGTCATTAGGTCATTAGGAGGCGCTGAACGTTACAATTCACTATCATTTTTGCGTCGGATTCGAAAATCTAGACTCACAGGAGAAGGACCATGTGGTGCCCGAGGCAGCGATATCCCCTTGGAGACAAGTCGGCTGGAGGACGATGTATTGAATCTCGACGCAATTTGAGTGTTCCATCGTCATTAGAAGACCCTGAAGCTTACAATTAACTATCATTTTTGCGTCGGATTCGAAAATCTAGACTCACAGGAGAACGACAATAAGGTGCCGAGGCAGCAATAGACCCTTGGCGACAAGTCGGCTGGAGGACGATGTACTGAATCTCGACGCAATTTGAGTGTTCCATCGTCATTAGAAGGCCCTGAACGTTACAATTAACTATCATTTTTGCGTCGGATACGAAAATCTGGACACACAGGAGAACGACCATAAGGTGCCCGAGGCAGCAATAGACCCTTGGAGACAAGTCGGCTGGAGGACGATGTATTGAACCTCGACGCAATTTGAGAGTTCCATCGTCATTAGGCGGCCCTGAACGTTACAATTAACTATCATTTTGGCGTCGGATTCGTAAATCTAGACTTACAAGAGAACGACCATAAAGTGACCGAGGCAGCATTAGACCCTTGGAGACAAGTCGGCTGGAGGTCGATGTATTGGATCGCGACGCAATTTGAGTGTTCCATCGTCACTAGGAGGCCCTGAATGTTACAATTAACCATCAGTTTTTCGTCGGATTCGAAAATCTAGACTCACAGCAGACGAACCATTTGGTGCCCGAGGCAGACTTGGAGACAAATCGGCTGGAGGACGATGTATTGAATCCCGACGCAATTTGAGTCTTCTATCGTCATTAGGAGGCGCTGAACGTTACAATTCACTATCATTTTTGCGTCGGATTCGAAAATCTAGACTCACAGGAGAAGGATCATATTGTGCCCGAGACAGCAATATCCCCTTGGAGACAAGTCGGCTGGAGGACGATGTATTGAATCTCGACGCAATTTGAGTGTTCCATCGTCATTAGAAGGCCCTGAACGTTACAATTAACTATCATTTTTGCGTCGGATTCGAAAATCTAGACTCACAGTAGAACGACCATAAGGTGCCCGAGGCAGCAATAGACCCTTGGAGACAAGTCGGCTGGAGGACGATGTATTGGATCGCGACGCAATTTGAGTCTTCTATCGTCATTAGGAGGCGCTGAACGTTATAATTCACTATCATTTTTGCGTCGGATTCGAAAATCTAGACTCACAGGAGAAGGACCATGTGGTGCCCGAGGCAGCGATATCCCCTTGGAGACAAGTCGGCTGGAGGCCGATGTATTTAATCTCGACGCAATTTGAGTGTTCCATCGGCATTAGGAGGCCCTGAACGTTAAAATTAACTATCGTTTTTGCGTCGGATTCCAAAATCTAGACTCACAGGAGAACGACCATAAGGTGCCCGAGGCAGCAATAGACCCCTGATGACAAGTCGGCTGGAGGCCGACGTATTCAATCTCGACGCAGTTTGAGTGTTCCATCGTCATTAGAAGGCCCTGAACGTTACAATTAACTATCATTTTTGCGTCGGATTCGAAAATCTAGACTCACAGGAGAAGGATCATATTGTGCCCGAGACAGCAATATCCCCTTGAGAGACAAGTCGGCTGGAGGACGATGTATTGAATCTCGACACAATTTGAGTGTTCCGTCGTCATTAGAAGGCCCTGAACGTTACAATTAACTATCATTTTTGCGTCGGATTCGAAAATCTAGACTCACAGGAGAACGACCATAAGGTGCCCGAGGCAGCAATAGACTCTTGGAGACAAGTCGGCTGGAGGACGATGTATTGGATCGCGACGCAATTTGAGTCTTCTATCGTCATTAGGAGGCGCTGAACGTTACAATTCACTATCATTTTTGCGTCGGATTCGAAAATCTAGACTCACAGGAGAAGGACCATGTGGTGCCCGAGGCAGCGATATCCCCTTGGAGACAAGTCGGCTTGAGGCCGATGTATTGAATCTCGACGCAATTTGAGTGTTCCATCGTCATTAGAAGGCCCTGAACGTTACAATTAAGTATCATTTTTGCGTCGGTTACGAAAATCTAGACACACAGGAGAACGACCATAAGGTGCCCGAGGCAGCAATAGACCCTTGGAGACAAGTCGGCTGGAAGACAATGTATTGAATCTCGACGCAATTTGAGAGTTCCAACGTCATTAGGCGGACCTGAACGTTACAATTAACTATCATTTTGGCGTCGGATTCGATAATCTAAACTCACAGGAGAACGACCATACGGTGCCCGAGGCAGCAACAGACCCTTGGAGACAAGTCGGCTGGAGGACGATGTATTGGATCTCGACACAATTTGAGTGTTCCATCGTCATTACAAGGCCCTGAACGTTACAATTAACTATCATTTTTGCGTCGGATTCGAAAATCTAGACTCACAGGAGAACGACCATAAGGTGCCCGAGGCAGCAATAGACCCTTGGAGACAAGTCGGCTGGAGGACGATGTATTGGATCGCGACGCAATTTGAGTCTTCTATCGTCATTAGGAGGCGCTGAACGTTACAATTCACTATCATTTTTGCGTCGGATTCGAAAATCTAGACTCACAGGAGAAGGACCATGTGGTGCCCGAGGCAGCGATATCCCCTTGGAGACAAGTCGGCTGGAGGCCGATGTATTGAATCTCGACGCAATTTGAGTGTTCCATCGTCATTAGGAGGCCCTGAATGTTACAATTAACTATCAGTTTTTCATCGGATTCGAAAATTTAGACCTACAGCAGACGAACCATTTGGTGCCCGATGCAGCAATATCCCCTTGGTGACAAATCGGCTGGAGGACGATGTATTGAATCCCGACGCAATTTGAGTCTTCTATCGTCATTAGGAGGCGCTGAACGTTACAATTCACTATCATTTTTGCTTCGGATTCGAAAATCTGGACTCACAGGAGAAGGATCATATTGTGCCCGAGACAGCAATATTCCCTTGGAGACAAGTCGGCTGGAGGACGATGTATTGAATCTCGACGCAATTTGAGTGTTCCATCGTCATTAGAAGGCCCTGAACGTTACAATTAACTATCATTTTTGCGTCGGATTCGAAAATCTAGACTCACAGGAGAACGACCATAAGGTGCCCGAGGCAGCAATAGACCCTTGGAGACAAGTCGGCTGGAGGACGATGTATTGGATCGCGACGCAATTTGAGTCTTCTATCGTCATTAGGAGGCGCTGAACGATATAATTCACTATCATTTTTGCGTCGGATTCGAAAATCTAGACTCACAGGAGAAGGACCATGTGGTGCCCGAGGCAGCGATATCCCCTTGGAGACAAGTCGGCTGGAGGCCGATGAATTGAATCTCGACGCAATTTGAGTGTTCCATCGGATTTAGGAGGCCCTGAACGTTAAAATTAACTATCATTCTTGCGTCGGATTCGATAATCTAAACTCACAGGAGAACGACCATAAGGTGCCCGAGGCAGCAACAGACCCTTGGAGACAAGTCGGCTGGAGGCCGATGTATTGAATCTCGACGCAATTTGAGTGTTCCATCGGCATTAGGAGGCCCTGAACGTTACAATTAACTATCATTTTTGCGTCGGATTCGATAAACTAAACTCACAGGAGAACGACTATAAGGTGCCCGAGGCAGCAATAGACCCTTGGAGACAAGTCGGCTGGAGGCCGATGTATTGAATCTCGACGCAATTTGAGTGTTCCATCGTCATTAGAAGGCCCTGAACGTTTCAAGTAACTATCATTTTTGTGTCGGATTCGAAAATCTAGACTCACAGGAGAACGACCATAAGGTGCCCGAGGCAGCAATAGACCCCTGGTGACAGGTCGGCTGGAGGCCGATGTATTGAATCTCGACGCAATTTGAGTGTTCCATCGTCATTAGAAGGCCCTGAACGTTACAATTAACTATCATTTTTGCGTCGGATACGATAATCTAGACTCACAGGAGAACGACCATAAGGTGCTCGAGGCAGCAATAGACCCTTGGAGACAAGTCGGCTGGAGGACGATGTATTGAATCTCGACGCAATTTGAGAGTTCCATCATCATTAGGCGGCCCTGAACGTTACAATTAACTATCATTTTGGCGTCGGATTCGTAAATCTAGACTTACAAGAGAACGACCATAAAGTGCCCGCGGCAGCATTAGACCCTTGGAGACAAGTCGGCTGGAGGACGATGTATTGGATCGCGACGCAATTTGGGTGTTCCATCGTCATTAGGAGGCCCTGAATGTCACAATTAACTATCATTTTTGCGTCGGATTCGAAAATCTAGACTCACAGGAGAAGGACCATGTGGTCATTAGGTCATTAGGAGGCGCTGAACGTTACAATTCACTATCATTTTTGCGTCGGATTCGAAAATCTAGACTCACAGGAGAAGGACCATGTGGTGCCCGAGGCAGCGATATCCCCTTGGAGACAAGTCGGCTGGAGGCCGATGTATTGAATCTCGACGCAATTTGAGTGTTCCATCGTCATTTGAAGGCCCTGAAAGTTACAATTAACTATCATTTTTGCGTCGGATACGAAAACCTAGACTCACAGGAGAACGACCATAAGGTGCCCGAGGCAGAAATAGACCCTTGGAGACAAGTCGGCTGGAGGACGATGCATTGAATCTCGACGCAATTTGAGAGTTCCATCGTCATAGGCGGCCCTGAACGTTACAATTAACTATCATTTTGGCGTCGGATTCGTAAATCTAGACTTACAAGAGAACGACCATAAAGTGCCCGAGGCAGCATTAGACCCTTGGAGACAAGTCGGCTGGAGGACGATGTATTGGATCGCGACGCAATTTGAGTGTTCCATCGTCATTAGGAGGCCCTGAATGTTACAATTAACTATCAGTTTTTCGTCGGATTCGAAAATCTAGACTCACAGCAGACGAACCATTTGGTGCCCGAGGCAGCAATATCCCCTTGGAGACAAATCGGCTGGAGGACGATGTATTGAATCCCGACGCAATTTGAGTCTTCTATCGTCATTAGGAGGCGCTGAACGTTACAATTCACTATCATTTTTGCGTCGGATTCGAAAATCTAGACTCACAGGAGAAGGATCATATTGTGCCCGAGACAGCAGTATCCCCTTGGAGACAAGTCGGCTGGAGGACGATGTATTGAATCTCGACGCAATTTGAGTGTTCCATCGACATTAGAAGACCCTGAACGTTACAATTAACTATCATTTTTGCGTCGGATTCGAAAATCTAGACTCACAGGAGAACGACCATAAGGTGCCCGAGGCAGCAATAGACCCTTGGCGACAAGTCGGCTGGAGGACGATGTATTGAATCTCGACGCAATTTGAGTGTTCCATCGTCATTAGAAGGCCCTGAACGTTACAATTAACTATCAATTTTGCGTCGGATACGAAAATCTGGACACACAGGAGAACGACCATAAGGTGCCCGAGGCAGCAATAGACCCTTGGAGACAAGTCGGCTGGAGGACGATGTATTGAATCCCGACGCAATTTGAGTCTTCTATCGTCATTAGGAGGCGCTGAACGTTACAATTCACTATCATTTTTGCGTCGGTTTCGAAAATCTAGACTCACAGGAGAAGGATCATATTGTGCCCGAGACAGCAATATTCCCTTGGAGACAAGTCGGCTGGAGGACGATGTATTGTATCTCAACGCAATTTGAGTGTTCCATCGTCATTAGAAGGCCCTGAACGTTACAATTAACTATCATTTTTGCGTCGGATTCGAAAATCTAGACTCACAGGAGAACGACCATAAGGTGCCCGAGGCAGCAATAGACCCTTGGAGACAAGTCGGCTGGAGGACGATGTATTGGATCGCGACGCAATTTGAGTCTTCTATCGTCATTAGGAGGCGCTGAACGATATAATTCACTATCATTTTTGCGTCGGATTCGAAAATCTAGACTCACAGGAGAAGGACCATGTGGTGCCCGAGGCAGCGATATCCCCTTGGAGACAAGTCGGCTGGAGGCCGATGAATTGAATCTCGACGCAATTTGAGTGTTCCATCGGATTTAGGAGGCCCTGAACGTTAAAATTAACTATCATTCTTGCGTCGGATTCGATAATCTAAACTCACAGGAGAACGACCATAAGGTGCCCGAGGCAGCAACAGACCCTTGGAGACAAGTCGGCTGGAGGCCGATGTATTGAATCTCGACGCAATTTGAGTGTTCCATCGGCATTAGGAGGCCCTGAACGTTACAATTAACTATCATTTTTGCGTCGGATTCGATAATCTAAACTCACAGGAGAACGACTATAAGGTGCCCGAGGCAGCAATAGACCCTTGGAGACAAGTCGGCTGGAGGCCGATGTATTGAATCTCGACGCAATTTTAGTGTTCCATCGTCATTAGAAGGCCCTGAACGTTACAATTAACTATCATATTTGTGTCGGATTCGAAAATCTAGACTCACAGGAGAACGACCATAAGGTGCCCGAGGCAGCAATAGACCCCTGGAGACAGGTCGGCTGGAGGCCGATGTATTGAATCTCGACGCAATTTGAGTGTTCCATCGTCATTAGAAGGCCCTGAACGTTACAATTATCTATCATTTTTGCGTCGGATACGATAATCTAGACTCACAGGAGAACGACCATAAGGTGCTCGAGGCAGCAATAGACCCTTGGAGACAAGTCGGCTGGAGGACGATGTATTGAATCTCGACGCAATTTGAGAGTTCCATCATCATTAGGCGGCCCTGAACGTTACAATTAACTATCATTTTGGCGTCGGATTCGTAAATCTAGACTTACAAGAGAACGACCATAAAGTGCCCGCGGCAGCAATTGACCCTTGGAGACATGTCGGCTGGAGGACGATGTATTGGATCGCGACGCAATTTGGGTGTTCCATCGTCATTAGGAGGCCCTGAATGTCACAATTAACTATCATTTTTGCGTCGGATTCGAAAATCTAGACTCACAGGAGAAGGACCATGTGGTCATTAGGTCATTAGGAGGCGCTGAACGTTACAATTCACTATCATTTTTGCGTCGGATTCGAAAATCTAGACTCACAGGAGAAGGACCATGCGGTGCCCGAGGCAGCGATATCCCCTTGGAGACAAGTCGGCTGGAGGCCGATGAATTGAATCTCGACGCAATTTGAGTGTTCCATCGGATTTAGGAGGCCCTGAACGTTAAAATTAACTATCATTCTTGCGTCGGATTCGATAATCTAAACTCACAGGAGAACGACCATAAGGTGCCCGAGGCAGCAACAGACCCTTGGAGACAAGTCGGCTGGAGGCCGATGTATTGAATCTCGACGCAATTTGAGTGTTCCATCGGCATTAGGAGGCCCTGAACGTTACAATTAACTATCATTTTTGCGTCGGATTCGATAATCTAAACTCACAGGAGAACGACTATAAGGTGCCCGAGGCAGCAATAGACCCTTGGAGACAAGTCGGCTGGAGGCCGATGTATTGAATCTCGACGCAATTTGAGTGTTCCATCGTCATTAGAAGGCCCTGAACGTTACAATTAACTATCATATTTGTGTCGGATTCGAAAATCTAGACTCACAGGAGAACGACCATAAGGTGCCCGAGGCAGCAATAGACCCCTGGATACAGGTCGGCTGGAGGCCGATGTATTGAATCTCGACGCAATTTGAGTGTTCCATCGTCATTAGAAGGCCCTGAACGTTACAATTATCTATCATTTTTGCGTCGGATACGATAATCTAGACTCACAGGAGAACGACCATAAGGTGCTCGAGGCAGCAATAGACCCTTGGAGACAAGTCGGCTGGAGGACGATGTATTGAATCTCGACGCAATTTGAGAGTTCCATCATCATTAGGCGGCCCTGAAGGTTACAATTAACTATCATTTTGGCGTCGGATTCGTAAATCTAGACTTACAAGAGAACGACCATAAAGTGCCCGCGGCAGCATTTGACCCTTGGAGACATGTCGGCTGGAGGACGATGTATTGGATCGCGACGCAATTTGGGTGTTCCATCGTCATTAGGAGGCCCTGAATGTCACAATTAACTATCATTTTTGCGTCGGATTCGAAAATCTAGACTCACAGGAGAAGGACCATGTGGTCATTAGGTCATTAGGAGGCGCTGAACGTTACAATTCACTATCATTTTTGCGTCGGATTCGAAAATCTAGACTCACAGGAGAAGGACCATGTGGTGCCCGAGGCAGCGATATCCCCTTGGAGACAAGTCGGCTGGAGGCCGATGTATTGAATCTCGACGCAATTTGAGTGTTCCATCGTCATTTGAAGGCCCTGAAAGTTACAATTAACTATCATTTTTGCGTCGGATACGAAAATCTAGACTCACAGGAGAACGACCATAAGGTGCCCGAGGCAGCAATAGACCCTTGGAGACAAGTCGGCTGGAGGACGATGCATTGAATCTCGACGCAATTTGAGAGTTCCATCGTCATAGGCGGCCCTGAACGTTACAATTAACTATCATTTTGGCGTCGGATTCGTAAATCTAGACTTACAAGAGAACGACCATAAAGTGCCCGAGGCAGCATTAGACCCTTGGAGACAAGTCGGCTGGAGGACGATGTATTGGATCGCGACGCAATTTGAATGTTCCATCGTAATTAGGAGGCCCTGAATGTTACAATTAACTATCAGTTTTTCGTCGGATTCGAAAATCTAGACTCACAGCAGACGAACCATTTGGTGCCCGAGGCAGCAATATCCCCTTGGAGACAAATCGGCTGGAGGACGATGTATTGAATCCCGACGCAAGTTGAGTGTTCCATCGTCATTAGAAGACCCTGAACGTTACAATTAACTATCATTTTTGCGTCGGATTCGAAAATCTAGACTCACAGGAGAACGACCATAAGGTGCCCGAGGCAGCAATAGACCCTTGGCGACAAGTCGGCTGGAGGACGATGTATTGAATCTCGACGCAATTTGAGTGTTCCATCGTCATTAGAAGGCCCTGAACGTTACAATTTACTATCAATTTTGCGTCGGATACGAAAAACTGGACACACAGGAGAACGACCATAAGGTGCCCGAGGCAGCAATAGTCCCTTGGAGACAAGTCGGCTGGAGGACGATGTATTGAATCCCGACGCAATTTGAGTCTTCTATCGTCATTAGGAGGCGCTGAACGTTACAATTCACTATCATTTTTGCGTCGGATTCGAAAATCTAGACTCACAGGAGAAGGATCATATTGTGCCCGAGACAGCAATATCCCCATGGAGACAAGTCGGCTGGAGGACAATGTATTGAATCTCGACGCAATTTGAGTGTCCCATCGTCATTAGGCGGCCCTAAAGGTTACAATTAACTACCATTTTTGCGTCGGATTCGTAAATCTAGACTTACAAGAGAACGACCATAAAGTGCCCGCGGCAGCATTAGACACTTGGAGACAAGTCGGCTGGAGGACGATGTATTGGATCGCGACGCAATTTGAGTGTTCCATCGTCATTAGGAGGCCCTGAATGTTACAATTAACTATCATTTTTGCGTCGGATTCGAAAATCTAGACTCACAGGAGAAGGACCATGTGGTCATTAGGTCATTAGGAGGCGCTGAACGTTACAATTCACGATCATTTTTGCGTAGAATTCGAAAATCTAGACTCACAGGAGAAGGACCATGTGGTGCCCGAGGCAGCGATATCCCCTTGGAGACAAGTCGGCTGGAGGCCGATGTATTGAATCTCGACGCAATTTGAGTGCTCCATCGTCATTAGAAGGCCCTGAACGTTACAATTAACTATCATTTTTGCGTAGGATTCGAAAATCTAGACTCACAGGAGAACGACCATAAGGTGCCCGAGGCAGCAATAGACTCTTGGAGAAAAGTCGGCTGGAGGACGATGTATTGGATCGCGACGCAATTTGAGTCTTCTATCGTCATTAGGAGGCGCTGAACGTTACAATTCACTATCATTTTTGCGTCGGATTCGAAAATCTAGACTCACAGGAGAAGGACCATGTGGTGCCCGAGGCAGCGATATCACTTGGAGACAAGTCGGCTTGAGGCCGATGTATTGAATCTCGACGCAATTTGAGTGTTCCATCGTCATTAGAAGGCCCTGAACGTTACAATTAAGTATCATTTTTGCGTCGGATACGAAAATCTAGACACACAGGAGAAGACCATAAGGTGCCCGAGGCAGCAATAGACCCTTGGAGACAAGTCGGCTGGAGGACGATGTATTGAATCTCGACGCAATTTGAGAGTTCCATCATCATTAGGCGGCCCTGAACGTTACAATTAACTATCATTTTGGCGTCGGATTCGTAAATCTAGACTTACAAGAGAACGACCATAAGGTGCCGCGGCAGCATTAGACCCTTGGAGACAATTCGGCTGGAGGACGATGTATTGGATCGCGTCGCAATTTGGGTGTTCCATCGTCATTAGGAGGCCCTGAATGTCACAATTAACTATCATTTTTGCGTCGGATTCGAAAATCTAGACTCACAGGAGAAGGACCATGTGGTCATTAGGTCATTAGGAGGCGCTGAACGTTACAATTCACTATCATTTTTGCGTCGGATTCGAAAATCTAGACTCACAGGAAGAAGGACCATGTGGTGCCCGAGGCAGCGATATCCCCTTGGAGACAAGTCGGCTGGAGGCCGATGTCTTGAATCTCGACGCAATTTGAGTGTTCCATCGTCATTAGAAGGCCCTGAACGTTACAATTAACTATCAGTTTTGCGTCGGATACGAAAATCTGGACACACAGGAGAACGACCATAAGGTGCCCGAGGCAGCAATAGACCCTTGGAGACAAGTCGGCTGGAGGACAATGTATTGAATCTCGACGCAATTTGAGTGTCCCATCGTCATTAGGCGGCCCTAAACGTTACAATTAACTATCATTTTTGCGTCGGATTCGTAAATCTAGACTTACAAGAGAACGACCATAAAGTGCCCGCGGCAGCATTAGACACTTGGAGACAAGTCGGCTGGAGGACGATGTATTGGATCGCGACGCAATTTGAGTGTTCCATCGTCATTAGAAGGCCCTGAAAGTTACAATTAACTATCATTTTTGCGTCGGATACGAAAATCTAGACTCACAGGAGAACGACCATAAGGTGCCCGAGGCAGCAATAGACCCTTGGAGACAATTCGGCTGGAGGACGATGTATTGAATCTCGACGCAGTTTGAGAGTTCCATCGTCATTAGGCGGCCCTGAACGTTACAACTAACAATCATTTTGGCGTCGGATTCGTAAATCTAGACTTACAAGAGAACGACCATAAAGTGCCCGAGGCAGCATTAGACCCTTGGAGACAAGTCGGCTGGAGGACGATGTATTGGATCGCGACGCAATTTGAGTGTTCCATCGTCATTAGGAGGCCCTGAATGTTACAATTAACTATCAGTTTTTCGTCGGATTCGAAAATCAAGACTCACAGCAGACGAACCATTTGGTGCCCGAGGCAGACTTGGAGACAAATCGGCTGGAGGACGATGTATTGAATCCCGACGCAATTTCAGTCTTCTATCGTCATTAGGAGGCGCTGAACGTTACAATTCACTATCATTTTTGCGTCGGATTCGAAAATCTAGACTCACAGGAGAACGATCATATTGTGCCCGAGACAGCAATATCCCCTTGGAGACAAGTCGGCTGGAGGACGATGTATTGGATCTCAACGCAATTTGAGTGTTCCATCGTCATTAGAAGGCCCTGAACGTTACAATTAACTATCATTTTTGCGTCGGATTCGAAAATCTAGACTCACAGGAGAACGACCATAAGGTGCCCGAGGCAGCAATAGACCCTTGGAGACAAGTCGGCTGGAGGCCGATGTATTGAATCTCGACGCAATTTGAGTGTTCCATCGGCATTAGGAGGCCCTGAACGTTAAAATTAACTATCATTTTTGCGTCGGATTCGATAATCTAAACTCACAGGAGAACGACCATACGGTGCCCGAGGCAGCAACAGACCCTTGGAGACAAGTCGGCTGGAGGACGATGTATTGGATCTCGACGCAATTTGAGTGTTCCATCGTCATTACAAGGCCCTGATTGTTACAATTAACTATCAGTTTTTCGTCGGATTCGAAAATCTAGACCTACAGCAGACGAACCATTTGGTGCCCGATGGAGCAATATCCCCTTGGAGACAAATCGGCTGGAGGACGTTGTATTGAATCCCGACGCAATTTGAGTCTTCTATCGTCATTAGGAGGCGCTGAACGTTACAATTCACTATCATTTTTGCGTCGGATTCGAAAATCTAGACTCACAGGAGATGGATCATATTGTGCCCGAGACAGCAATATTCCCTTGGAGACAAGTCGGCTGGAGGACGATGTATTGAATCTCGACGCAATTTGTGTGTTCCATCGTCATTAGAAGGCCCTGAACGTTACAATTAACCATCAATTTTGCGTCGGATTCGAAAATCTAGACTCACAGGAGAACGACCATAAGGTGCCCGAGGCAGCAATAGACCCTTGGAGACAAGTCGGCTGGAGGACGATGTATTGGATCGCGACGCAATTTGAGTCTTCTATCGTCATTAGGAGGCGGTGAACGATGTAATTCAGTATCATTTTTGCGTCGGATTCGAAAATCTGGACTCACAGGAGAAGGACCATGTGGTGCCCGAGGCAGCGATATCCGCTTGGAGACAAGTCGGCTGGAGGCCGATGAATTGAATCTCGACGCAATTTGAGTGTTCCATCGGATTTAGGAGGCCCTGAACGTTAAAATTAACTATCATTCTTGCGTCGGATTCGATAATCTAAACTCACAGGAGAACGACCATAAGGTGCCCGAGGCAGCAACAGACCCTTGGAGACAAGTCGGCTGGAGGCCGATGTATTGAATCTCGACGCAATTTGAGTGTTCCATCGGCATTAGGAGGCCCTGAACGTTACAATTAACTATCATTTTTGCGTCGGATTCGATAATCTAAACTCACAGGAGAACGACTAAAAGGTGCCCGAGGCAGCAATAGACCCTTGGAGACAAGTCGGCTGGAGGCCGATGTATTGAATCTCGACGCAATTTGAGTGTTCCATCGTCATTAGAAGGCCCTGAACGTTACAATTAACTATCATTTTTGCGTCGGATACGATAATCCAGACTCACGGGAGAACGACCATAAGGTGCTCGAGGCAGCAATAGACCCTTGGAGACAAGTCGGCTGGAGGACGATGTATTGAATCTCGACGCAATTTGAGAGTTCCATCATCATTAGGCGGCCCTGAACGTTACAATTAACTATCATTTTGGCGTCGGATTCGTAAATCTAGACTTACAAGAGAACGACCATAAGGTGCCCGCGGCAGCATTAGACCCTTGGAGACAAGTCGGCTGGAGGACGATGTATTGGATCGCGTCGCAATTTGGGTGTTCCATCGTCATTAGGAGGCCCTGAATGTCACAATTAACTATCATTTTTGCGTCGGATTCGAAAATCTAGACTCACAGGAGAAGGACCATGTGGTCATTAGGTCATTAGGAGGCGCTGAACGTTACAATTCACTATCATTTTTGCGTCGGATTCGAAAATCTAGACTCACAGGAAGAAGGACCATGTGGTGCCCGAGGCAGCGATATCCCCTTGGAGACAAGTCGGCTGGAGGCCGATGTCTTGAATCTCGACGCAATTTGAGTGTTCCATCGTCATTTGAAGGCCCTGAAAGTTACAATTAACTATCATTTTTGCGTCGGATACGAAAATCTAGACTCACAGGAGAACGACCATAAGTTGCCCGAGGCAGCAATAGACCCTTGGAGACAAGTCGGCTGGAGGACGATGCATTGAATCTCGACGCAATTTGAGAGTTCCATCGTCATAGGCGGCCCTGAACGTTACAATTAACTATCATTTTGGCGTCGGATTCGTAAATCTAGACTTACAAGAGAACGACCATAAAGTGCCCGAGGCAGCATTAGACCCTTGGAGACAAGTCGGCTGGAGGACGATGTATTGGATCGCGACGCAATTTGAGTGTTCCATCGTCATTAGGAGAACCTGAATGTTACAATTAACTATCAGTTTTTCGTCGGATTCGAAAATCAAGACTCACAGCAGACGAACCATTTGGTGCCCGAGGCAGCAATATCCCCTTGGAGACAAATCGGCTGGAGGACGATGTATTGAATCCCGACGCAAATTGAGTCTTCTATCGTCATTAGGAGGCGCTGAACGTTACAATTCACTATCATTTTTGCGTCGGATTCGAAAATCTAGACTCACAGGAGAAGGATCATATTGTGCCCGAGACAGCAGTATCCCCTTGGAGACAAGTCGGCTGGAGGACGATGTATTGAATCTCGACGCAATTTGAGTGTTCCATCGTCATTAGAAGACCCTGAACGTTACAATTAACTATCATTTTTGCGTCGGATTCGAAAATCTAGACTCACAGGAGAACGACCATAAGGTGCCCGAGGCAGCAATAGACCCTTGGCGACAAGTCGGCTGGAGGACGATGTATTGAATCTCGACGCAATTTGAGTGTTCCATCGTCATTAGAAGGCCCTGAACGTTACAATTAACTATCAGTTTTGCGTCGGATACGAAAATCTGGACACACAGGAGAACGACCATAAGGTGCCCGAGGCAGCAATAGACCCTTGGAGACAAGTCGGCTGGAGGACAATGTATTGAATCTCGACGCAATTTGAGTGTCCCATCGTCATTAGGCGGCCCTAAACGTTACAATTAACTATCATTTTTGCGTCGGATTCGTAAATCTAGACTTACAAGAGAACGACCATAAAGTGCCCGCGGCAGCATTAGACACTTGGAGACAAGTCGGCTGGAGGACGATGTATTGGATCGCGACGCAATTTGAGTGTTCCATCGTCATTAGAAGGCCCTGAAAGTTACAATTAACTATCATTTTTGCGTCGGATACGAAAATCTAGACTCACAGGAGAACGACCATAAGGTGCCCGAGGCAGCAATAGACCCTTGGAGACAAGTCGGCTGGAGGACGATGTATTGAATCTCGACGCAGTTTGAGAGTTCCATCGTCATTAGGCGGCCCTGAACGTTACAACTAACAATCATTTTGGCGTCGGATTCGTAAATCTAGACTTACAAGAGAACGACCATAAAGTGCCCGAGGCAGCATTAGACCCTTGGAGACAAGTCGGCTGGAGGACGATGTATTGGATCGCGACGCAATTTGAGTGTTCCATCGTCATTAGGAGGCCCTGAATGTTACAATTAACTATCAGTTTTTCGTCGGATTCGAAAATCAAGACTCACAGCAGACGAACCATTTGGTGCCCGAGGCAGACTTGGAGACAAATCGGCTGGAGGACGATGTATTGAATCCCGACGCAATTTCAGTCTTCTATCGTCATTAGGAGGCGCTGAACGTTACAATTCACTATCATTTTTGCGTCGGATTCGAAAATCTAGACTCACAGGAGAACGATCATATTGTGCCCGAGACAGCAATATCCCCTTGGAGACAAGTCGGCTGGAGGACGATGTATTGGATCTCAACGCAATTTGAGTGTTCCATCGTCATTAGAAGGCCCTGAACGTTACAATTAACTATCATTTTTGCGTCGGATTCGAAAATCTAGACTCACAGGAGAACGACCATAAGGTGCCCGAGGCAGCAATAGACCCTTGGAGACAAGTCGGCTGGAGGCCGATGTATTGAATCTCGACGCAATTTGAGTGTTCCATCGGCATTAGGAGGCCCTGAACGTTAAAATTAACTATCATTTTTGCGTCGGATTCGATAATCTAAACTCACAGGAGAACGACCATACGGTGCCCGAGGCAGCAACAGACCCTTGGAGACAAGTCGGCTGGAGGACGATGTATTGGATCTCGACGCAATTTGAGTGTTCCATCGTCATTACAAGGCCCTGAATGTTACAATTAACTATCAGTTTTTCGTCGGATTCGAAAATCTAGACCTACAGCAGACGAACCATTTGGTGCCCGATGGAGCAATATCCCCTTGGAGACAAATCGGCTGGAGGACTTTGTATTGAATCCCGACGCAATTTGAGTCTTCTATCGTCATTAGGAGGCGCTGAACGTTACAATTCACTATCATTTTTGCGTCGGATTCGAAAATCTAGACTCACAGGAGAAGGATCATATTGTGCCCGAGGCAGCAATAGACCCTTGGAGACAAGTCGGCTGGAGGCCGATGTATTGAATCTCGACGCAATTTGAGTGTTCCATCGGCATTAGGAGGCCCTGAACGTTAAAATTAACTATCATTTTTGCGTCGGATTCGAAAATCTAGACTCACAGGAGAACGACCATAAGGTGCCCGAGGCAGCAATAGACCCTTGGAGACAAGTCGGCTGGAGGACGATGTATTGGATCGCGACGCAATTTGAGTCTTCTATCGTCATTAGGAGGCGGTGAACGATGTAATACAGTATCATTTTTGCGTCGGATTCGAAAATCTAGACTCACAGGAGAAGGACCATGTGGTGCCCGAGGCAGCGATATCCGCTTGGAGACAAGTCGGCTGGAGGCCGATAAATTGAATCTCGACGCAATTTGAGTGTTCCATCGGATTTAGGAGGCCCTGAACGTTAAAATTAACTATCATTGTTGCGTCGGATTCGATAATCTAAACTCACAGGAGAACGACCATAAGGTGCCCGAGGCAGCAACAGACCCTTGGAGACAAGTCGGCTTAAGGCCGATGTATTGAATCTCGACGCAATATGAGTATTCCATCGGCATTAGGAGGCCCTGAACGTTACAATTAACTATCATTTTGGCGTCGGATTCGATAATCTAAACTCACAGGAGAACGACTATAAGGTGCCCGAGGCAGCAATAGACCCTTGGAGACAAGTCGGCTGGAGGGCGATGTATTGAATCTCGACGCAATTTGAGTGTTCCATCGTCATTAGAAGGCCCTGAACGTTACAATTAACTATCATTTTTGCGTCGGATACGATAATCTAGACTCACAGGAGAACGACCATAAGGTGCTCGAGGCAGCAATAGACCCTTGGAGACAAGTCGGCTGGAGGACGATGTATTGAATCTCGACGCAATTTGAGAGTTCCATCATCATTAGGCGGCCCTGAACGTTACAATTAACTATCATTTTGGCGTCGGATTCGTAAATCTAGCCTTACAAGAGAACGACCATAAAGTGCCCGCGGCAGCATTAGACCCTTGGAGACAAGTCGGCTGGAGGACGATGTATTGGATCGCGACGCAATTTGGGTGTTCCATCGTCATTAGGAGGCCCTGAATGTTACAATTAACTATCATTTTTGCGTCGGATTCGAAAATCTAGACTCACAGGAGAAGGACCATGTGGTGCCCGAGGCAGCGATATCTCCTTGGAGACAAATCGGCTGGAGGACGATGTATTGAATCCCGACGCAATTTGAGTCTTCTATCGTCATTAGGAGGCGCTGAACGTTACAATTCACTATCAGTTTTGCGTCGGATTCGAAAATCTAGACTCACAGCAGACGAACCATTTGGTGCCCGAGGCAACAATATCCCCTTGGAGACAAATCGGCTGGAGGACGATGTATTGAATCCCGACGCAATTTGAGTCTTCTATCGTCATTAGGAGGCGCTGAACGTTACAATTCACTATCATTTTTGCGTCGGATTCGAAAATCTAGACTCACAGGAGAAGGATCATATTGTGCCCGAGACAGCAATATCCCCTTGGAGACAAGTCGGCTGGAGGACAATGTATTGAATCTCGACGCAATTTGAGTGTCCCATCGTCATTAGGCGGCCCTAAACGTTACAATTAACTATCATTTTTGCGTCGGATTCGTAAATCTAGACTTACAAGAGAACGACCATAAAGTGCCCGCGGCAGCATTAGACACTTTGAGACAAGTCGGCTGGAGGACGATGTATTGGATCGCGACGCAATTTGAGTGTTCCATCGTCATTAGGAGGCCCTGAATGTTACAATTAACTATCATTTTTGCGTCGGATTCGAAAATCTAGACTCACAGGAGAAGGACCATGTGGTCATTAGGACATTAGGAGGCGCTGAACGTTACAATTCACTATCATTTTTGCGTCGAATTCGAAAATCTAGACTCACAGGAGAAGGACCATGTGGTGCCCGAGGCAGCGATATCCCCTTGGAGACAAGTCGGCTGGAGGCCGATGTATTGAATCTCGACGCAATTTGAGTGTTCCATCGTCATTAGAAGGCCCTGAAAGTTACAATTAACTATCATTTTTGCGTCGGATTCGAAAATCGAGACTCACTGGAGAACGATCAAATTGTGCCCGAGACAGCAATATCCCCTTGGAGGCAAGTCGGCTGGAGGACGATGTATTGGATCTCGACACAATTTGAGTGTTCCATCGTCATTAGAAGGCCCTGAACGTTACAATGAACTATCATTTTTGCGTCGGATTCGAAAATCTAGACTCACAGGAGAACGACCATAAGGTGCCCGAGGCAGCAATAGACCCTTGGAGACAAGTCGGCTGGAGACCGATGCATTGAATCTCGACGCAATTTGAGTGTTCCATCGGCATTAGGAGGCCCTGAAAGTTAAAATTAACTATCATTTTTGCGTCGGATTCGATAATCCAAACTCACAGGAGAACGACCATACGGTGCCCGAGGCAGCAACAGACCCTTGGAGACAAGTCGGCTGGAGGACGATGTATTGAATCTCGACGCAATTTGAGAGTTCCATCGTCATTAGGCGGCCCTGAGCGTTACAACTAACAATCATTTTGGCGTCGGATTCGTAAATCTAGACTTACAAGAGAACGACCATAAAGTGCCCGAGGCAGCATTAGACCCTTGGAGACAAGTCGGCTGGAGGACGATGTATTCGATCGCGACGCAATTTGAGTGTTCCATCGTCATTAGGAGGCCCTGAATGTTACAATTAACTATCAGTTTTACGTTGGATTCGAAAATCAAGACTCACATTAAACGAACCTTTTGGTGCCCGAGGCAGACTTGGAGACAAATCGGCTGGAGGACGATGTATTGAATCCCGACGCAATTTCAGTCTTCTATCGTCATTAGGAGGCGCTGAACGTTACAATTCACTATCATTTTTGCGTCGGATTCGAAAATCTAGACTCACAGGAGAACGATCATATTGTGCCCGAGACAGCAATATCCCCTTGGAGACAAGTCGGCTGGAGGACGATGTATTGGATCTCGACGCAATTTGAGTGTTCCATCGTCATTAGAAGGCCCTGAACGTTACAATTAACTATCATTTTTGCGTCGGATTCGAAAATCTAGACTCACAGGAGAACGACCATAAGGTGCCCGAGGCAGCAATGGACCCTTGGAGACAAGTCGGCTGGAGACCGATGTATTGAATCTCGACGCAATTTGAGTGTTCCATCGGCATTAGGAGGCCCTGAACTTTAAAATTAACTATCATTTTTGCGTCGGATTCGATAATCTAAACTCACAGGAGAACGACCATACGGTGCCCGAGGCAGCAACAGACCCTTGGAGACAAGTCGGCTGGAGGACGATGTATTGGATCTCGACGCAATTTGAGTGTTCCATCGTCATTACAAGGCCCTGAACGTTACAATTAACTATCAGTTTTCGTCGGATTCGAAAATCTAGACTCACAGCAGACGAACGATTTGGTGCCCAAAGCAGCAATATCCCCTTGGAGACAAATCGGCTGGAGGACGATGTATTGAATCCCGACGCAATTTGAGTCTTCTATCGTCATTAGGAGGCGCTGAACGTTACAATTCACTATAATTTTTGCGTCGGATTCGAAAATCTAGACTCACAGGAGAAGGATCATATTGTGCCCGAGACAGCAATATCCCCTTGGAGACAAGTCGGCTGGAGGACGATGTATTGAATGTCGACGCAATTTGAGTGTTCCATCGTCATTACAAGGCCCTGAACGTTACAATTAACTATCATTTTTGCGTCGGATTCGAAAATCTAGACTCACAGGAGAACGACCATAAGGTGCCCGAGGCAGCAATAGACCCTTGGAGACAAGTCGGCTGGAGGACGAAGTATTGGATCGCGACGCAATTTGAGTCTTCTATCGTCATTAGGAGGCGCTGAACGTTATAATTCACTATCATTTTTGCGTCGGATTCGAAAATCTAGAATCACAGGAGAAGAACCATGTGGTGCCCGAGGCAGCGATATCCCCTTGGAGACAAGTCGGCTGGAGGCCGATGTATTTAATCTCGACGCAATTTGAGTGTTCCATCGGCATTAGGAGGCCCTGAACGTTAAAATTAACTATCATTCTTGCGTCGGATTCGATAATCTAAACTCACAGGAGAACGACCATAAGGTGCCCGAGGCAGCAACAGACCCCTGGAGACAATTCGGCTGGAGGCCGATGTATTGAATCTCGACGCAATTTGAGTGTTCCATCGGCTTTAGGAGGCCCTGAACGTTACAATTAACTATCATTTTTGCGTCGGATTCGATAATCTAAACTCACAGGAGAACGACTATAAGGTGCCCGAGGCAGCAATAGACCCTTGGAGACAAGTCGGCTGGAGGCCGATGTATTGAATCTCGACGCAATTTGAGTGTTCCATCGTCATTAGAAGGCACTGAACGTTACAATTAACTATCATTTTTGCGTCGGTTTCGAAAATCTAGACTCACAGGAGAACGACCATAAGGTGCCCGAGGCAGCAATAGACCCCTGGTGACAAGTCGGCTGGAGGCCGACGTATTGAATCTCGACGCAATTTGAGTGTTCCATCGTCATTAGAAGGCCCTGAACGTTACAATTAACTATCATTTTTGCGTCGGATACGAAAATCTAGACTCACAGGAGAACGACCATAAGGTGCTCGAGGCAGCAATAGACCCTTGGCGACAAGTCCGCTGGAGGACCATGTATTGAATCTCGACGCTATTTGAGAGTTCCATCATCATTAGGCGGCCCTGAACGTTACAATTAACTATCATTTTGGCGTCGGATTCGAAAATCTAGACTTACAAGAGAACGACCATAAAGTGCCCGAGGCAGCATTAGACCCTTGGAGAGAAGTCGGCTGGAGGACGATGTATTGGATCGCGACGCAATTTGAGTTTTCCATCGTCATTAGGAGGCCCTGAATGTTACAATTAACTATCAGTTTTTCGTCGGATTCGAAAATCTAGACTCACAGCAGACGAACCATTTGGTGCCCGAGGCAGCAATATCCCCTTGGAGACAAATCGGCTGGAGGACGATGTATTGAATCCCGACGCAATTTGAGTCTTCTATCGTCATTAGGAGGCGCTGAAAGTTACAATTCACTATCATTTTTGCGTCGGATTCGAAAATCCAGACTCACAGGAGAAGGATCATATTGTGCCCGAGACAGCAATATCCCCTTGGAGACAAGTCGGCTGGAGGCCGATGTATTGAATCTCGACGCAATTTGAGTGTTCCATCGTCATTAGAAGGCCCTGAACGTTACAATTAACTATCATTTTTGCGTCGGATACGAAAATCTAGAAACACAGGAGAACGACCATAAGGTGCCCGAGGCAGCAATAGACCCTTGGAGACAAGTCGGCTGGAGGACGATGTATTGAATCTCGACGCAATTTGAGAGTTCCATCGTCATTAGGCGGCCCTGAACGTTACAATTAACTATCATTTTGGCGTCGGATTCGTAAATCTAGACTTACAAGAGAACGACCATAAAGTGCCCGAGGCAGCATTAGACCCTTGGAGAGAAGTCGGCTGGAGGACGATGTATTGGATCGCGACGCAATTTGAGTGTTCCATCGGCATTAGGAGGCCCTGAATGTTACAATTAACTATCAGTTTTTCGTCGGATTCGAAAATCTAGACTCACAGCAGACGAATCATTTGGTGCCCGAGGCAGCAATATCCCCTTGGAGACAAATCGGCTGGAGGACGATGTATTGAATGCCGACGCAATTTGAGTCTTCTATCGTCATTAGGAGGCGCTGGACGTTACAATTCACTATCATTTTTGCGTTGGATTCGAAAATCTAGACTCACATGAGAAGGATCATATTGTGCCCGAGACAGCAATATCCCCTTGGAGACAAGTCGGCTGGAGGACGATGTATTGAATCTCGACGCAATTTGAGTGTTCCATCGTCATTAGAAGGCCCTGAACGTTACAATTAACTATCATTTTTGCGTCGGATTCGAAAATCTAAACTCACAGGAGAACGACCATACGGTGCCCGAGGCAGCAACAGACCCTTGGAGACAAGTCGGCTGGAGGACGATGTATTGGATCTCGACGCAATTTGAGTGTTCCATCGTCATTAGGAGGCCCTGAATGTTACAATTAACTATCATTTTTGCGTCGGATTCGAAAATCTAGACTCACAGGAGAAGGACCATAAGGTGCCTGAGGCAGCGATATCCTCTTCTAGACAAGTCGGCTGGAGGCCGATGTATTGAATCTCGACGCAATTTGAGTGTTCCATCGTCATTAGAAGGCCCTGAACGTTACAATTAACTATCATTTTTGCGTCGGATTCGATAATCTAAACTCACAGGAGAACGACTATAAGGTGCCCGATGCAGCAATAGACCCTCGGAGACAAGTCGGCTGGATGCCGATGTATTAAATCTCAACGCAATTTGAGTGTTCCATCGTCATTAGAAGGCCCTGAACGTTACAATTAACTATCATTTTTGCGTCGGATTCGAAAATCTAGACTCACAGGAGAACGACCATAAGGTGCCCGAGGCAGCAATAGACCCCTGGTGACAAGTCGCCTGGAGGCCGATGTATTGAATCTCGACGCAATTTGAGTGTTCCATCGTCATTAGAAGGCCCTGAACGTTACAATTAACTATCATTTTTGCGTCGGATACGAAAATCTAGACTCACAGGAGAACAACCATAAGGTGCTCGAGGCAGCAATAGACCCTTGGAGACAAGTCGGCTGGAGGACGATGTATTGAATCTCGACGCAATTTGAGAGTTCCATCGTCATTAGGCGGCCCTGAACGTTACAATTAACTATCCTTTTGGCGTCGGATTCGTAAATCTAGACTTACAAGAGAACGACCATAAAGTGCCCGAGGCAGCATTAGACCCTTGGAGACAAGTCGGCTGGAGGACGATGTATTGGATCTCGACGCAATTTGAGTGTTCCATCGGCATTAGGAGGCCCTGAACGTTAAAATTAACTATCATTCTTGCGTCGGATTCGATAATCTAAACTCACAGGAGAACGACCATAAGGTGCCCGAGGCAGCAACAGACGCTTGGAGACAAGTCGGCTGGAGGCCGATGTATTGAATCTCGACGCAATTTGAGTGTTCCATCGGCATTAGGAGGCCCTGAACGTTGCAATTAACTATCATTTTTGCGTCGGATTCGATAATCTAAACTCACAGGAGAACGACTATAAGGTGCCCGAGGCAGCAATAGACCCTTGGAGACAAGTCGGCTGGAAGCCGATGTATTGAATCTCGACGCAATTTGAGTGTTCCATCGTCATTAGAAGGCCCTGAACGTTACAATTAACTATCATTTTTGCGTCGGATTCGAAAATCTAGACTCACAGGAGAACGACCATAAGGTGACCGAGGCAGCAATAGACCCCTGGTGACAAGTCGGCTGGAGGCCGATGTATTGAATCTCGACGCAATTTGAGTGTTCCATCGTCATTAGAAGGCCCTGAACGTTACAATTAACTATCATTTTTGCGTCGGATACGAAAATCTAGACTCACAGGAGAACGACCATAAGGTGCTCGAGGCAGCAATAGACCCTTGGAGACAAGTCGGCTGGAGGACGATGTATTGAATCTCGAGGCAATTTGATAGTTCCATCATCATTAGGCGGCCTTGAACGTTACAATTAACTATCATTTTGGCGTCGGATTCGTAAATCTAGACTTACAAGAGAACGACCATAAAGTGCCCGCGGCAGCATTAGACCCTTGGAGACAAGTCGGCTGGAGGACGATGTATTGGATCGCGACGCAATTTGAGTGTCATCGTCATTAGGAGGCCCTGAATGTTACAATTAACTATCATTTTTGCGTCGGATTCGAAAATCTAGACTCACAGGAGAAGGACCTTGTGGTCATTAGGTCATTAGGAGGCGCTGAACGTTACAATTCACTATCATTTTTGGTCGGATTCGAAAATCTAGACTCACAGGAGAAGGACCATGTGGTGCCCGAGGCAGCGATATCCCCTTGGAGACAAATCGGCTGGAGGACGATGTATTGAATCTCGACGCAATTTGAGAGTTCCATCGTCATTAGGCGGCCCTGAACGTTACAATTAACTATCATTTTGGCGTCGGATTCGTAAATCTAGACTTACAAGAGAACGACCATAAAGTGCCCGAGGCAGCATTAGACCCTTGGAGACAAGTCGGCTGGAGGACGATGTATTGGATCGCGACGCAATTTGAGTGTTCCATCGCCATTAGGAGGCCCTGAATGTTACAATTAACTATCAGTTTTTCGTCGGATTCGAAAATCTAGACTCACAGCAGACGAACCATTTGGTGCCCGAGGCAGCAATATCCCCTTGGAGACAAATCGGCTGGAGGACGATGTATTGAATCCCGACGCAGGGCCTTCTAATGACGATGGAACACTCAAATTGCGTCGCGATCCAATACATCGTCCTCCAGCCGACTTGTCTCCAAGGGTCTAATGCTGCCTCGGGCACTTTATGGTCGTTCTCTTGTAAGTCTAGATTTACGAATCCGACGCCAAAATGATTGTTAGTTGTAACGTTCAGGGCCGCCTAATGACGATGGAACTCTCAAATTGCGTCGAGATTCAATACATCGTCCTCCAGCCGACTTGTCTCCAAGGGTCTATTGCTGCCTCGGGCACCTTATGGTCGTTCTCCTGTGAGTCTAGATTTTCGTATCCGACGCAAAAATGATAGTTAATTGTAACTTTCAGGGCCTTCTAATGACGATGGAACACTCAAATTGCGTCGAGATTCAATACATCGGCCTCCAGCCGACTTGTCTCCAAGGGGATATCGCTGCCTCGGGCACCACATGGTCCTTCTCCTGTGAGTCTAGATTTTCGAATTCGACGCAAAAATGATAGTGAGTTGTAACGTTCAGCGCCTCCTAATGACCTAATGACCACATGGTCCTTCTCCTGTGAGTCTAGATTTTCGAATCCGACCCAAAAATGATAGTTAATTGTAACATTCAGGGCCTCCTAATGACGATGGAACACTCAAATTGCGTCGCGATCCAATACATCGTCCTCCAGCCGACTTGTCTCCAAGGGTCTAATGCTGCCGCGGGCACTTTATGGTCGTTCTCTTGTAAGTCTAGATTTACGAATCCGACGCAAAAATGATAGTTAATTGTAACGTTTAGGGCCGCCTAATGACGATGGGACACTCAAATTGCGTCGAGATTCAATACATTGTCCTCCAGCCGACTTGTCTCCAAGGGGATATTGCTGTCTCGGGCACAATATGATCCTTCTCCTGTGAGTCTAGATTTTCGAATCCGACGCAAAAATGATAGTGAATTGTAACGTTCAGCGCCTCCTAATGACGATAGAAGACTCAAATTGCGTCGGGATTCAATACATCGTCCTCCAGCCGATTTGTCTCCAAGGGGATATTGCTGCCTCGGGCACCAAATGGTTCGTCTGCTGTGAGTCTAGATTTTCGAATCCGACGAAAAACTGATAGTTAATTGTAACATTCAGGGCCTCCTAGTGACGATGGAACACTCAAATTGCGTCGCGATCCAATACATCGTCCTCCATCCGACTTGTCTCCAAGGGTCTAATGCTGTCTCGGACACTTTATGGTCGTTCTCTTGTAAGTCTAGATTTACGAATCCGACGCCAAAATGATAGTTAATTGTAACGTTCAGGGCCGCCTAATGACGATGGAACTCTCAAATTGCGTCGAGATTCAATACATCGTCCTCCAGCCGACTTGTCTCCAAGGGTCTATTGCTGCCTGGGGCACCTTATGGTCGTTCTCCTGTGTGTCCAGATTTTCGTATCCGACGCAAAAATGATAGTTAATTGTAACGTTCAGGGCCTTCTAATGACGATGGAACACTCAAATTGCGTCGAGATTCAATACATCGTCCTCCAGCCGACTTGTCGCCAAGGGTCTATTGCTGCCTCGGGCACCTTATGGTCGTTCTCCTGTGAGTCTAGATTTTCGAATCCGACGCAAAAATGATAGTTAATTGTAACGTTCAGGGTCTTCTAATGACGATGGAACACTCAAATTGCGTCGAGATTCAATACATCGTCCTCCAGCCGACTTGTCTCCAAGGGGATACTGCTGTCACGGGCACAATATGATCCTTCTCCTGTGAGTCTAGATTTTCGAATCCGATGCAAAAATGATAGTGAATTGTAACGTTCAACGCCTCCTAATGACGATAGAAGACTCAAATTGCGTCGGGATTCAATACATCGTCCACCAGCCGATTTGTCTCCAAGGGGTTAATTGCTGCCTCGGGCACCAAATGGTTCGTCTGCTGTGAGTCTAGATTTTCGAATCCGACGAAAAACTGATAGTTAATTGTAACATTCAGGGCCTCCTAATAACGATGGAACACTCAAATTGCGGCGCGATCCAATACATCGTCATCCAGCCGACTTGTCTCCAAGGGTCTAATGGTGCCTCGGGCACTTTATGGTCGTTCTCTTGTAAGTCTAGATTTACGAATCCGACGCCAAAATGATAGTTAATTGTAACGTTCAGGGCCGCCTAATGACGATGGAACTCTCAAATTGCGTCGAGATTCAATACATCGTCCTCCAGCCGACTTGTCTCCAAGGGTCTATTGCTGCCTCGGGCACCTTATGGTCGTTCTTCTGTGAGTCTAGATTTTCGTATCCGACGCAAAAATGATAGTTAATTGTAACATTCAGGGCCTCCTAATGACGATGGAACACCCAAATTGCGTCGCGATCCAATACATCGTCCTCCAGCCGACTTGTCTCCAAGGGTCTAATGCTGCCGCGGGCACTTTATGGTCGTTCTCTTGTAAGTCTAGATTTACGAATCCGACGCCAAAATGATAGTTAATTGTAACGTTCAGGGCCGCCTACAGATGATGGAACTCTCAAATTGCGTCGAGATTCAATACATCGTCCTCCAGCCGACTTGTCTCCAAGGGTCTATTGCCGCCTCGAGCACCTTATGGTCGTTCTCCTGTGAGTTTAGATTAAAGAATCCGACGCAAAAATGATAGTTAATTGTAACGTTCAGGGCCTCCTAATGCCGATGGAACACTCAAATTGCGTCGAGATTCAATACATCGGCCTCCAGCCGACTTGTCTCCAAGGGGATATCGCTGCCTCGGGCACAATATGATCCTTCTCCTGTGGGTCTAGATTTTCGAATCCGACGCAAAAATGATAGTGAATTGTAACGTTCAGCGCCTCCTAATGACGATAGAAGACTCAAATTGCGTCGCGATCCAATACATCGTCCTCCAGCCGACTTGTCTCCAAGAGTCTATTGCTGCATCGGGCAACTTATGGTCGTTCTCCTGTGAGTCTAGATTTTCGAATCCGACGCAAAAATGATAGTTAATTGTAACGTTCAGGGCCTCCTAATGACGATGGAACACTCAAATTGCGTCGCGATCCAATACATCGTCCTCCAGCCGACTTGTCTCCAAGGGTCTAATGCTGCCGCGGGCACTTTATGGTCGTTCTCTTGTAAGTCTAGATTTACGAATCCGACGCAAAAATGATAGTTAATTGTAACGTTTAGGGCCGCCTAATGACGATGGGACACTCAAATTGCGTCGAGATTCAATACATTGTCCTCCAGCCGACTTGTCTCCAAGGGGATATTGCTGTCTCGGGCACAATATGATCCTTCTCCTGTGAGTCTAGATTTTCGAATCCGACGCAAAAATGATAGTGAATTGTAACGTTCAGCGCCTCCTAATGACGATAGAAGACTCAAATTGCGTCGGGATTCAATACATCGTCCTCCAGCCGATTTGTCTCCAAGGGGATATTGCTGCCTCGGGCACCAAATGGTTCGTCTGCTGTGAGTCTAGATTTTCGAATCCGACGAAAAACTGATAGTTAATTGTAACATTCAGGGCCTCCTAGTGACGATGGAACACTCAAATTGCGTCGCGATCCAATACATCGTCCTCCAGCCGACTTGTCTCCAAGGGTCTAATGCTGTCTCGGACACTTTATGGTCGTTCTCTTGTAAGTCTAGATTTACGAATCCTACGCCAAAATGATAGTTAATTGTAACGTTCAGGGCCGCCTAATGACGATGGAACTCTCAAATTGCGTCGAGATTCAATACATCGTCCTCCAGCCGACTTGTCTCCAAGGGTCTATTGCTGCCTGGGGCACCTTATGGTCGTTCTCCTGTGTGTCCAGATTTTCGTATCCGACGCAAAAATGATAGTTAATTGTAACGTTCAGGGCCTTCTAATGACGATGGAACACTCAAATTGCGTCGAGATTCAATACATCGTCCTCCAGCCGACTTGTCGCCAAGGGTCTATTGCTGCCTCGGGCACCTTATGGTCG
This sequence comes from Schistocerca serialis cubense, assembly GCF_023864345.2. Lineage (NCBI taxonomy): Eukaryota > Metazoa > Arthropoda > Insecta > Orthoptera > Acrididae > Schistocerca > Schistocerca serialis. The sequence goes on from NC_064647.1 coordinate 5,957,811, forward strand.
TTCTCCTGTGAGTCTAGATTTTCGAATCCGACGCAAAAATGATAGTTAATTGTAACGTTCAGGGTCTTCTAATGACGATGGAACACTCAAATTGCGTCGAGATTCAATACATCGTCCTCCAGCCGACTTGTCTCCAAGGGGATACTGCTGTCACGGGCACAATATGATCCTTCTCCTGTGAGTCTAGATTTTCGAATCCGATGCAAAAATGATAGTGAATTGTAACGTTCAACGCCTCCTAATGACGATAGAAGACTCAAATTGCGTCGGGATTCAATACATCGTCCACCAGCCGATTTGTCTCCAAGGGGTTAATTGCTGCCTCGGGCACCAAATGGTTCGTCTGCTGTGAGTCTAGATTTTCGAATCCGACGAAAAACTGATTGTTAATTGTAACATTCAGGGCCTCCTAATAACGATGGAACACTCAAATTGCGGCGCGATCCAATACATCGTCATCCAGCCGACTTGTCTCCAAGGGTCTAATGGTGCCTCGGGCACTTTATGGTCGTTCTCTTGTAAGTCTAGATTTACGAATCCGACGCCAAAATGATAGTTAATTGTAACGTTCAGGGCCGCCTAATGACGATGGAACTCTCAAATTGCGTCGAGATTCAATACATCGTCCTCCAGCCGACTTGTCTCCAAGGGTCTATTGCTGCCTCGGGCACCTTATGGTCGTTCTTCTGTGAGTCTAGATTTTCGTATCCGACGCAAAAATGATAGTTAATTGTAACTTTCAGGGCCTCCTAATGACGATGGAACACTCAAATTGCGTCGAGATTCAAAACATCGTCCTCCAGCCGACTTGTCTCCAAGGGTCTAATGCTGCCGCGGGCACTTTATGGTCGTTCTCTTGTAAGTCTAGATTTACGAATCCGACGCCAAAATGATAGTTAATTGTAACGTTCAGGGCCGCCTAATGACGATGGAACTCTCAAATTGCGTCGAGATTCAATACATCGTCCTCCAGCCGACTTGTCTCCAAGGGTCTATTGCTGCCTCGGGCACCTTATGGTCGTTCTTCTGTGAGTCTAGATTTTCGTATCCGACGCAAAAATGATAGTTAATTGTAACTTTCAGGGCCTTCTAATGACGATGGAACACTCAAATTGCGTCGAGATTCAATACATCGGCCTCCAGCCGACTTGTCTCCAAGGGGATATCGCTGCCTCGGGCACCACATGGTCCTTCTCCTGTGAGTCTAGATTTTCGAATTCGACGCAAAAATGATAGTGAGTTGTAACGTTCAGCGCCTCCTAATGACCTAATGACCACATGGTCCTTCTCCTGTGAGTCTAGATTTTCGAATCCGACCCAAAAATGATAGTTAATTGTAACATTCAGGGCCTCCTAATGACGATGGAACACTCAAATTGCGTCGCGATCCAATACATCGTCCTCCAGCCGACTTGTCTCCAAGGGTCTAATGCTGCCGCGGGCACTTTATGGTCGTTCTCTTGTAAGTCTAGATTTACGAATCCGACGCAAAAATGATAGTTAATTGTAACGTTTAGGGCCGCCTAATGACGATGGGACACTCAAATTGCGTCGAGATTCAATACATTGTCCTCCAGCCGACTTGTCTCCAAGGGGATATTGCTGTCTCGGGCACAATATGATCCTTCTCCTGTGAGTCTAGATTTTCGAATCCGACGCAAAAATGATAGTGAATTGTAACGTTCAGCGCCTCCTAATGACGATAGAAGACTCAAATTGCGTCGGGATTCAATACATCGTCCTCCAGCCGATTTGTCTCCAAGGGGATATTGCTGCCTCGGGCACCAAATGGTTCGTCTGCTGTGAGTCTAGATTTTCGAATCCGACGAAAAACTGATAGTTAATTGTAACATTCAGGGCCTCCTAGTGACGATGGAACACTCAAATTGCGTCGCGATCCAATACATCGTCCTCCATCCGACTTGTCTCCAAGGGTCTAATGCTGTCTCGGACACTTTATGGTCGTTCTCTTGTAAGTCTAGATTTACGAATCCGACGCCAAAATGATAGTTAATTGTAACGTTCAGGGCCGCCTAATGACGATGGAACTCTCAAATTGCGTCGAGATTCAATACATCGTCCTCCAGCCGACTTGTCTCCAAGGGTCTATTGCTGCCTGGGGCACCTTATGGTCGTTCTCCTGTGTGTCCAGATTTTCGTATCCGACGCAAAAATGATAGTTAATTGTAACGTTCAGGGCCTTCTAATGACGATGGAACACTCAAATTGCGTCGAGATTCAATACATCGTCCTCCAGCCGACTTGTCGCCAAGGGTCTATTGCTGCCTCGGGCACCTTATGGTCGTTCTCCTGTGAGTCTAGATTTTCGAATCCGACGCAAAAATGATAGTTAATTGTAACGTTCAGGGTCTTCTAATGACGATGGAACACTCAAATTGCGTCGAGATTCAATACATCGTCCTCCAGCCGACTTGTCTCCAAGGGGATACTGCTGTCACGGGCACAATATGATCCTTCTCCTGTGAGTCTAGATTTTCGAATCCGATGCAAAAATGATAGTGAATTGTAACGTTCAACGCCTCCTAATGACGATAGAAGACTCAAATTGCGTCGGGATTCAATACATCGTCCACCAGCCGATTTGTCTCCAAGGGGTTAATTGCTGCCTCGGGCACCAAATGGTTCGTCTGCTGTGAGTCTAGATTTTCGAATCCGACGAAAAACTGATAGTTAATTGTAACATTCAGGGCCTCCTAATAACGATGGAACACTCAAATTGCGGCGCGATCCAATACATCGTCATCCAGCCGACTTGTCTCCAAGGGTCTAATGGTGCCTCGGGCACTTTATGGTCGTTCTCTTGTAAGTCTAGATTTACGAATCCGACGCCAAAATGATAGTTAATTGTAACGTTCAGGGCCGCCTAATGACGATGGAACTCTCAAATTGCGTCGAGATTCAATACATCGTCCTCCAGCCGACTTGTCTCCAAGGGTCTATTGCTGCCTCGGGCACCTTATGGTCGTTCTTCTGTGAGTCTAGATTTTCGTATCCGACGCAAAAATGATAGTTAATTGTAACTTTCAGGGCCTCCTAATGACGATGGAACACTCAAATTGCGTCGAGATTCAAAACATCGGCCTCCAGCCGACTTGTCTCCAAGGGGATATCGCTGCCTCGGGCACCACATGGTCCTTCTCCTGTGAGTCTAGATTTTCGAATCCGACGCAGAAATGATTGTGAATTGTAACGTTCAGCGCCTCCTAATGACCTAATGACCACATGGTCCTTCTCCTGTGAGTCTAGATTTTCGGATCCGACGCAAAAATGATAGTTAATTGTAACATTCAGGGCCTCCTAATGACGATGGAACACCCAAATTGCGTCGCGATCCAATACATCGTCCTCCAGCCGACTTGTCTCCAAGGGTCTAATGCTGCCGCGGGCACTTTATGGTCGTTCTCTTGTAAGTCTAGATTTACGAATCCGACGCCAAAATGATAGTTAATTGTAACGTTCAGGGCCGCCTACAGATGATGGAACTCTCAAATTGCGTCGAGATTCAATACATCGTCCTCCAGCCGACTTGTCTCCAAGGGTCTATTGCCGCCTCGAGCACCTTATGGTCGTTCTCCTGTGAGTTTAGATTAAAGAATCCGACGCAAAAATGATAGTTAATTGTAACGTTCAGGGCCTCCTAATGCCGATGGAACACTCAAATTGCGTCGAGATTCAATACATCGGCCTCCAGCCGACTTGTCTCCAAGGGGATATCGCTGCCTCGGGCACAATATGATCCTTCTCCTGTGGGTCTAGATTTTCGAATCCGACGCAAAAATGATAGTGAATTGTAACGTTCAGCGCCTCCTAATGACGATAGAAGACTCAAATTGCGTCGCGATCCAATACATCGTCCTCCAGCCGACTTGTCTCCAAGAGTCTATTGCTGCATCGGGCAACTTATGGTCGTTCTCCTGTGAGTCTAGATTTTCGAATCCGACGCAAAAATGATAGTTAATTGTAACGTTCAGGGCCTCCTAATGACGATGGAACACTCAAATTGCGTCGCGATCCAATACATCGTCCTCCAGCCGACTTGTCTCCAAGGGTCTAATGCTGCCGCGGGCACTTTATGGTCGTTCTCTTGTAAGTCTAGATTTACGAATCCGACGCAAAAATGATAGTTAATTGTAACGTTTAGGGCCGCCTAATGACGATGGGACACTCAAATTGCGTCGAGATTCAATACATTGTCCTCCAGCCGACTTGTCTCCAAGGGGATATTGCTGTCTCGGGCACAATATGATCCTTCTCCTGTGAGTCTAGATTTTCGAATCCGACGCAAAAATGATAGTGAATTGTAACGTTCAGCGCCTCCTAATGACGATAGAAGACTCAAATTGCGTCGGGATTCAATACATCGTCCTCCAGCCGATTTGTCTCCAAGGGGATATTGCTGCCTCGGGCACCAAATGGTTCGTCTGCTGTGAGTCTAGATTTTCGAATCCGACGAAAAACTGATAGTTAATTGTAACATTCAGGGCCTCCTAGTGACGATGGAACACTCAAATTGCGTCGCGATCCAATACATCGTCCTCCAGCCGACTTGTCTCCAAGGGTCTAATGCTGTCTCGGACACTTTATGGTCGTTCTCTTGTAAGTCTAGATTTACGAATCCTACGCCAAAATGATAGTTAATTGTAACGTTCAGGGCCGCCTAATGACGATGGAACTCTCAAATTGCGTCGAGATTCAATACATCGTCCTCCAGCCGACTTGTCTCCAAGGGTCTATTGCTGCCTGGGGCACCTTATGGTCGTTCTCCTGTGTGTCCAGATTTTCGTATCCGACGCAAAAATGATAGTTAATTGTAACGTTCAGGGCCTTCTAATGACGATGGAACACTCAAATTGCGTCGAGATTCAATACATCGTCCTCCAGCCGACTTGTCGCCAAGGGTCTATTGCTGCCTCGGGCACCTTATGGTCGTTCTCCTGTGAGTCTAGATTTTCGAATCCGACGCAAAAATGATAGTTAATTGTAACGTTCAGGGTCTTCTAATGACGATGGAACACTCAAATTGCGTCGAGATTCAATACATCGTCCTCCAGCCGACTTGTCTCCAAGGGGATACTGCTGTCACGGGCACAATATGATCCTTCTCCTGTGAGTCTAGATTTTCGAATCCGATGCAAAAATGATAGTGAATTGTAACGTTCAACGCCTCCTAATGACGATAGAAGACTCAAATTGCGTCGGGATTCAATACATCGTCCACCAGCCGATTTGTCTCCAAGGGGTTAATTGCTGCCTCGGGCACCAAATGGTTCGTCTGCTGTGAGTCTAGATTTTCGAATCCGACGAAAAACTGATTGTTAATTGTAACATTCAGGGCCTCCTAATAACGATGGAACACTCAAATTGCGGCGCGATCCAATACATCGTCATCCAGCCGACTTGTCTCCAAGGGTCTAATGGTGCCTCGGGCACTTTATGGTCGTTCTCTTGTAAGTCTAGATTTACGAATCCGACGCCAAAATGATAGTTAATTGTAACGTTCAGGGCCGCCTAATGACGATGGAACTCTCAAATTGCGTCGAGATTCAATACATCGTCCTCCAGCCGACTTGTCTCCAAGGGTCTATTGCTGCCTCGGGCACCTTATGGTCGTTCTTCTGTGAGTCTAGATTTTCGTATCCGACGCAAAAATGATAGTTAATTGTAACTTTCAGGGCCTCCTAATGACGATGGAACACTCAAATTGCGTCGAGATTCAAAACATCGTCCTCCAGCCGACTTGTCTCCAAGGGTCTAATGCTGCCGCGGGCACTTTATGGTCGTTCTCTTGTAAGTCTAGATTTACGAATCCGACGCCAAAATGATAGTTAATTGTAACGTTCAGGGCCGCCTACAGATGATGGAACTCTCAAATTGCGTCGAGATTCAATACATCGTCCTCCAGCCGACTTGTCTCCAAGGGTCTATTGCCGCCTCGAGCACCTTATGGTCGATCTCCTGTGAGTTTAGATTAACGAATCCGACGCAAAAATGATAGTTAATTGTAACGTTCAGGGCCTCCTAATGCCGATGGAACACTCAAATTGCGTCGAGATTCAATACATCGGCCTCCAGCCGACTTGTCTCCAAGGGGATATCGCTGCCTCGGGCACAATATGATCCTTCTCCTGTGGGTCTAGATTTTCGAATCCGACGCAAAAATGATAGTGAATAGTAACGTTCAGCGCCTCCTAATGACGATAGAAGACTCAAATTGCGTCGCGATCCAATACATCGTCCTCCAGCCGACTTGTCTCCAAGAGTCTATTGCTGCTTCGGGCAACTTATGGTCGTTCTCCTGTGAGTCTAGATTTTCGAATCCGACGCAAAAATGATAGTTAATTGTAACGTTCAGGGCCTTTTAATTACGATGGAACACTCAAATTGTGTCGAGATTCAATACATCGTCCTCCAGCCGACTTGTCTCCAAGGGGATATCGCTGCCTCGGGCACCACATGGTCCTTCTCCTGTGAGTCTAGATTTTCGAATTCGACGCAAAAATGATAGTGAGTTGTAACGTTCAGCGCCTCCTAATGACCTAATGACCACATGGTCCTTCTCCTGTGAGTCTAGATTTTCGGATCCGACGCAAAAATGATAGTTAATTGTAACATTCAGGGCCTCCTAATGACGATGGAACACTCAAATTGCGTCACGATCCAATACATCGTCCTCCAGCCGACTTGTCTCCAAGGGTCTAATGCTGCCGCGGGCACTTTATGGTCGTTCTCTTGTAAGTCTAGATTTACGAATCCGACGCAAAAATGATAGTTAATTGTAACGTTCAGGGTCTTCTAATGACGATGGAACACTCAAATTGCGTCGAGATTCAATACATCGTCCTCCAGCCGACTTGTCTCCAAGGGGATATTGCTGTCTCGGGCACAATATGATCCTTCCCCTGTGAGTCTAGATTTTCGAATCCGACGCAAAAATGATAGTGAATTGTAACGTTCAGCGCCTCCTAATGACGATAGAAGACTCAAATTGCGTCGGGATTCAATACATCGTCCTCCAGCCGATTTGTCTCCAAGGGGATATTGCTGCCTCGGGCACCAAATGGTTCGTCTGCTGTGAGTCTAGATTTTCGAATACGACGAAAAACTGATAGTTAATTGTAACATTCAGGGCCTCCTAGTGACGATGGAACACTCAAATTGCGTCGCGATCCAATACATCGTCCTCCAGCCGACTTGTCTCCAAGGGTCTAATGCTGTCTCGGACACTTTATGGTCGTTCTCTTGTAAGTCTAGATTTACGAATCCGACGCCAAAATGATAGTTAATTGTAACGTTCAGGGCCGCCTAATGACGATGGAACTCTCAAATTGCGTCGAGATTCAATACATCGTCCTCCAGCCGACTTGTCTCCAAGGGCCTATTGCTGCCTGGGGCACCTTATGGTCGTTCTCCTGTGTGTCCAGATTTTCGTATCCGACGCAAAAATGATAGTTAATTGTAACGTTCAGGGCCTTCTAATGACGATGGAACACTCAAATTGCGTCGAGATTCAATACATCGTCCTCCAGCCGACTTGTCGCCAAGGGTCTATTGCTGCCTCGGGCACCTTATGGTCGTTCTCCTGTGAGTCTAGATTTTCGAATCCGACGCAAAAATGATAGTTAATTGTAACGTTCAGGGTCTTCTAATGACGATGGAACACTCAAATTGCGTCGAGATTCAATACATCGTCCTCCAGCCGACTTGTCTCCAAGGGGATACTGCTGTCACGGGCACAATATGATCCTTCTCCTGTGAGTCTAGATTTTCGAATCCGATGCAAAAATGATAGTGAATTGTAACGTTCAACGCCTCCTAATGACGATAGAAGACTCAAATTGCGTCGGGATTCAATACATCGTCCACCAGCCGATTTGTCTCCAAGGGGTTAATTGCTGCCTCGGGCACCAAATGGTTCGTCTGCTGTGAGTCTAGATTTTCGAATCCGACGAAAAACTGATAGTTAATTGTAACATTCAGGGCCTCCTAATAACGATGGAACACTCAAATTGCGGCGCGATCCAATACATCGTCATCCAGCCGACTTGTCTCCAAGGGTCTAATGGTGCCTCGGGCACTTTATGGTCGTTCTCTTGTAAGTCTAGATTTACGAATCCGACGCCAAAATGATAGTTAATTGTAACGTTCAGGGCCGCCTAATGACGATGGAACTCTCAAATTGCGTCGAGATTCAATACATCGTCCTCCAGCCGACTTGTCTCCAAGGGTCTATTGCTGCCTCGGGCACCTTATGGTCGTTCTTCTGTGAGTCTAGATTTTCGTATCCGACGCAAAAATGATAGTTAATTGTAACTTTCAGGGCCTCCTAATGACGATGGAACACTCAAATTGCGTCGAGATTCAAAACATCGGCCTCCAGCCGACTTGTCTCCAAGGGGATATCGCTGCCTCGGGCACCACATGGTCCTTCTCCTGTGAGTCTAGATTTTCGAATCCGACGCAGAAATGATTGTGAATTGTAACGTTCAGCGCCTCCTAATGACCTAATGACCACATGGTCCTTCTCCTGTGAGTCTAGATTTTCGGATCCGACGCAAAAATGATAGTTAATTGTAACATTCAGGGCCTCCTAATGACGATGGAACACCCAAATTGCGTCGCGATCCAATACATCGTCCTCCAGCCGACTTGTCTCCAAGGGTCTAATGCTGCCGCGGGCACTTTATGGTCGTTCTCTTGTAAGTCTAGATTTACGAATCCGACGCCAAAATGATAGTTAATTGTAACGTTCAGGGCCGCCTACAGATGATGGAACTCTCAAATTGCGTCGAGATTCAATACATCGTCCTCCAGCCGACTTGTCTCCAAGGGTCTATTGCCGCCTCGAGCACCTTATGGTCGTTCTCCTGTGAGTTTAGATTAACGAATCCGACGCAAAAATGATAGTTAATTGTAACGTTCAGGGCCTCCTAATGCCGATGGAACACTCAAATTGCGTCGAGATTCAATACGTCGGCCTCCAGCCGACTTGTCACCAAGGGGATATCGCTGCCTCGGGCACAATATGATCCTTCTCCTGTGGGTCTAGATTTTCGAATCCGACGCAAAAATGATAGTGAATTGTAACGTTCAGCGCCTCCTAATGACGATAGAAGACTCAAATTGCGTCGCGATCCAATACATCGTCCTCCAGCCGACTTGTCTCCAAGAGTCTATTGCTGCATCGGGCAACTTATGGTCGTTCTCCAGTGAGTCTAGATTTTCGAATCCGACGCAAAAATGATAGTTAATTGTAACGTTCAGGGCCTTTTAATTACGATGGAACACTCAAATTGTGTCGAGATTCAATACATCGTCCTCCAGCCGACTTGTCTCCAAGGGGATATTGCTGTCTCGGGCACAATATGATCCTTCTCCTGTGAGTCTAGATTTTCGAATCCGACGCAAAAATGATAGTTAATTATAACGTTCAGGAACTTCTAATGACGATGGAACACTCAAATTGCGTCGAGATTCAATACGTCGGCCTCCAGCCGACTTGTCACCAGGGGTCTATTGCTGCCTCGGGCACCTGATGGTCGTTCTCCTGTGAGTCTAGATTTTCAAATCCGACGCAAAAACGATAGTTAATTGTAACGTTCAGGGACTTCTAATGACGATGGAACACTCAAATTGCGTCGAGATTCAATACATCGGCCTCCAGCCGACTTGTCTCCAAGGGTCTATTGCTGCCTCGGGCACCTTATAGTCGTTCACCTGTGAGTTTAGATTATCGAATCCGACGCAAAAATGATAGTTAATTGTAACGTTTAGGGCCTCCTAATGCCGATGGAACACTCAAATTGCGTCGAGATTCAATACATCGGCCTCCAGCCGACTTGTCTCCAAGGGTCTGTTGGTGCCTCGGGCACCTTATGGTCGTTCTCCTGTGAGTTTAGATTATCGAATCCGACGCAAGAATGATAGTTAATTTTAACGTTCAGGGCCTCCTAATGCCGATGGAACACTCAAATTGCGTCGAGATTAAATACATCGGCCTCCAGCCAACTTGTCTCCAAGGGGATATCGCTGCCTCGGGCACCACATGGTCCTTCTCCTGTGAGTCTAGATTTTCGAATTCGACGCAAAAATGATAGTGAATTGTAACGTTCAGCGGCTCCTAATGACCTAATGACCACATGGTCCTTCTCCTGTGAGTCTAGATTTTCGAATCCGACGCAAAAATGATAGTTAATTGTAACGTTCAGGGCCTTCTAATGACGATGGAACACTCAAATTGCGTCGAGATTCAATACATCGTCCTCCAGCCGACTTGTCTCCAAGGGTCTAATGCTGTCTCGGACACTTTATGGTCGTTCTCTTGTAAGTCTAGATTTACGAATCCGACGCCAAAATGATAGTTAATTGTAACGTTCAGGGCCGCCTAATGACGATGGAACTCTCAAATTGCGTCGAGATTCAATACATCGTCCTCCAGCCGACTTGTCTCCAAGGGTCTATTGCTGCCTCGGGCACCTTATGGTCGTTCTCCTGTGTGTCCATATTTTCGTATCCGACGCAAAAATGATAGTTAATTGTAACGTTCAGGGCCTTCTAATGACGATGGAACACTCATATTGCGTCGAGATTCAATACATCGTCCTCCAGCCGACTTGTCTCCAAGGGTCTATTGCTGCCTCGGGCACCTTATGGTCGTTCTCCTGTGAGTCTAGATTTTCGAATCCGACGCAAAAATGATAGTTAATTGTAACGTTCAGGGTCTTCTAATGACGATGGAACACTCAAATTGCGTCGAGATTCAATACATCGTCCTCCAGCCGACTTGTCTCCAAGGGGATACTGCTGTCTCGGGCACAATATGATCCTTCTCCTGTGAGTCTAGATTTTCGAATCCGACGCAAAAATGATAGTGAATTGTAACGTTCAGCGCCTCCTAATGACGATAGAAGACTCAAATTGCGTCGGGATTCAATACATCGTCCACCAGCCGATTTGTCTCCAAGGGGTTAATTGCTGCCTCGGGCACCAAATGGTTCGTCTGCTGTGAGTCTAGATTTTCGAATCCGACGAAAAACTGATAGTTAATTGTAACATTCAGGGCCTCCTAATAACGATGGAACACTCAAATTGCGGCGCGATCCAATACATCGTCGTCCAGCCGACTTGTCTCCAAGGGTCTAATGCTGCCTCGGGCACTTTATGGTCGTTCTCTTGTAAGTCTAGATTTACGAATCCGACGCCAAAATGATAGTTAATTGTAACGTTCAGGGCCGCCTAATGACGATGGAACTCTCAAATTGCGTCGAGATTCAATACATCGTCCTCCAGCCGACTTGTCTCCAAGGGTCTATTGCTGCCTCGGGCACCTTATGGTCGTTCTTCTGTGAGTCTAGATTTTCGTATCCGACGCAAAAATGATAGTTAATTGTAACGTTCAGGGCCTTCTAATGACGATGGAACACTCAAATTGCGTCGAGATTCAATACATCGTCCTCCAGCCGACTTGTCGCCAAGGGTCTATTGCTGCCTCAGGCACCTTATGGTCGTTCTCCTGTGAGTCTAGATTTTCGAATCCGACGCAAAAATGATAGTTAGTTGTAACGTTCAGGGTCTTCTAATGACGATGGAACACTCAAATTGCGTCGAGATTCAATACATCGTCCTCCAGCCGACTTGTCTCCAAGGGGATACTGCTGTCTCGGGCACAATATGATCCTTCTCCTGTGAGTCTAGATTTTCGAATCCGACGCAAAAATGATAGTGAATTGTAACGTTCAGCGCCTCCTAATGACGATAGCAGACTCAAATTGCGTCGGGATTCAATACATCGTCCACCAGCCGATTTGTCTCCAAGGGGTTAATTGCTGCCTCGGGCACCAAATGGTTCGTCTGCTGTGAGTCTAGATTTTCGAATCCGACGAAAAACTGATAGTTAATTGTAACATTCAGGGCCTCCTAATAACGATGGAACACTCAAATTGCGGCGCGATCCAATACATCGTCATCCAGCCGACTTGTCTCCAAGGGTCTAATGCTGCCTCGTTCACTTTATGGTCGTTCTCTTGTAAGTCTAGATTTACGAATCCGACGCCAAAATGATAGTTAATTGTAACGTTCATGGCCGCCTAATGACGATGGAACTCTCAAATTGCGTCGAGATTCAATACATCGTCCTCCAGCCGACTTGTCTCCAAGGGTCTATTGCTGCCTCGGGCACCTTATGGTCGTTCTTCTGTGAGTCTAGATTTTCGAATCCGACACAAAAATGATAGTTAATTGTAACTTTCAGGGCCTCCTAATGACGATGGAACACTCAAATTGCGTCGAGATTCAAAACATCGGCCTCCAGCCGACTTGTCTCCAAGGGGATATCGCTGCCTCGGGCACCACATGGTCCTTCTCCTGTGAGTCTAGATTTTCGAATCCGACGCAAAAATGATTGTGAATTGTAACGTTCAGCGCCTCCTAATGACCTAATGACCACATGGTCCTTCTCCTGTGAGTCTAGATTTTCGGATCCGACGCAAAAATGATAGTTAATTGTAACATTCAGGGCCTCCTAATGACGATGGAACACCCAAATTGCGTCGCGATCCAATACATCGTCCTCCAGCCGACTTGTCTCCAAGGGTCTAATGCTGCCGCGGGCACTTTTTGGTCGTTCTCTTGTAAGTCTAGATTTACGAATCCGACGCCAAAATGATAGTTAATTGTAACGTTCAGGGCCGCCTAATGATGATGGAACTCTCAAATTGCGTCGAGATTCAATACATCGTCCTCCAGCCGACTTGTCTCCAAGGGTCTATTGCCGCCTCGAGCACCTTATGGTCGTTCTCCTGTGAGTTTAGATTAACGAATCCGACGCAAAAATGATAGTTAATTGTAACGTTCAGGGCCTCCTAATGCCGATGGAACACTCAAATTGCGTCGAGATTCAATACATCGGCCTCCAGCCGACTTGTCTCCAAGGGGATATCGCTGCCTCGGGCACAATATGATCCTTCTCCTGTGGGTCTAGATTTTCGAATCCGACGCAAAAATGATAGTGAATTGTAACGTTCAGCGCCTCCTAATGACGATAGAAGACTCAAATTGCGTCACGATCCAATACATCGTCCTCCTGCCGACTTCTCTCCAAGAGTCTATTGCTGCCTCGGGCAACTTATGGTCGTTCTCCTGTGAGTCTAGATTTTCGAATCCGACGCAAAAATGATAGTTAATTGTAACGTTCACTGCCTTTTAATGACGATGGAACACTCAAATTGTGTCGAGATTCAATACATCGTCCTCCAGCCGACTTGTCTCCAAGGGGATATTGCTGTCTCGGGCACAATATGATCCTTCTCCTGTGAGTCTAGATTTTCGAATCCGACGCAAAAATGATAGTTAATTGTAACGTTCAGGGTCTTCTAATGACGATGGAACACTCAAATTGCGTCGAGATTCAATACGTCGGCCTCCAGCCGACTTGTCACCAGGGGTCTATTGCTGCCTCGGGCACCTTATGGTCGTTCTCCTGTGAGTCTAGATTTTCGAATCCGACGCAAAAACGATAGTTAATTGTAACGTTCAGCGCCTCCTAATGACCTAATGACCACATGGTCCTTCTCCTGTGAGTCTAGATTTTCGGATCCGACGCAAAAATGATAGTTAATTGTAACATTCAGGGCCTCCTAATGACGATGGAACACCCAAATTGCGTCGCGATCCAATACATCGTCCTCCAGCCGACTTGTCTCCAAGGGTCTAATGCTAACGCGGGCACTTTATGGTCGTTCTCTTGTAAGTCTAGATTTACGAATCCGACGCCAAAATGATAGTTAATTGTAACGTTCAGGGCCGCCTAATGATGATGGAACTCTCAAATTGCGTCGAGATTCAATACATCGTCCTCCAGCCGACTTGTCTCCAAGGGTCTATTGCCGCCTCGAGCACCTTATGGTCGTTCTCCTGTGAGTTTAGATTAACGAATCCGACGCAAAAATGATAGTTAATTGTAACGTTCAGGGCCTCCTAATGCCGATGGAACACTCAAATTGCGTCGAGATTCAATACATCGGCCTCCAGCCGACTTGTCTCCAAGGGGATATCGCTGCCTCGGGCACAATATGTTCCTTCTCCTGTGGGTCTAGATTTCCGAATCCGACGCAAAAATGATAGTGAATTGTAACGTTCAGCGCCTCCTAATGACGATAGAAGACTCAAATTGCGTCGCGATCCAATACATCGTCCTCCAGCCGACTTGTCTCCAAGAGTCTATTGCTGCCTCGGGCAACTTATGGTCGTTCTCCTGTGAGTCTAGATTTTCGAATCCGACGCAAAAATGATAGTTAATTGTAACGTTCAGGGCCTTTTAATGACGATGGAACACTCAAATTGTGTCGAGATTCAATACATCGTCCTCCAGCCGACTTGTCTCCAAGGGGATATTGCTGTCTCGGGCACAATATGATCCTTCTCCTGTGAGTCTAGATTTTCGAATCCGACGCAAAAATGATAGTTAATTGTAACGTTCAGGGTCTTCTAATGACGATGGAACACTCAAATTGCGTCGAGATTCAATACGTCGGCCTCCAGCCGACTTGTCACCAGGGGTCTATTGCTGCCTCGGGCACCTTATGGTCGTTCTCCTGTGAGTTTAGATTATCGAATCCGACGCAAGAATGATAGTTAATTTTAACGTTCAGGGCCTCCTAATGCCGATGGAACACTCAAATTGCGTCGAGATTAAATGCATCGGCCTCCAGCCGACTTGTCTCCAAGGGGATATCGCTGCCTCGGGCACCACATGGTCCTTCTCCTGTGAGTCTAGATTTTCGAATCCGACGCAAAAATGATAGTGAATTATAACGTTCAGCGCCTCCTAATGACGATAGAAGACTCAAATTGCGTCGCGATCCAATACATCGTCCTCCAGCCGACTTGTCTCCAAGGGTCTATTGCTGCCTCGGGCACCTTATGGTCGTTCTCCTGTGAGTCTAGATTTTCGAATCCGACGCAAAAATGATAGTTAATTGTAACGTTCAGGGCCTTCTAATGACGATGGAACACTCAAATTGCGTCGAGATTCAATACATCGTCCTCCAGCCGACTTGTCTCCAAGGGGATATTTCTGTCTCGGGCACAATATGATCCTTCTCCTGTGAGTCTAGATTTACGAATCCGACGCCAAAATGATAGTTAATTGTAACGTTCAGGGCCGCCTAATGATGATGGAACTCTCAAATTGCCTCGAGATTCAATACATCGTCCTCCAGCCGACTTGTCTCCAAGGGTCTATTGCTGCCTCGAGCACCTTATGGTCGTTCTCCTGTGAGTCTAGATTTTCGTATCCGACGCAAAAATGATAGTTAATAGTAACGTTCAGGGCCTTCTAATGACGATGGAACACTCAAATTGCGTCGAGATTCAATACATCGGCCTCCAGCCGACTTGTCACCAGGGGTCTATTGCTGCCTCGGTCACCTTATGGTCGTTCCCTTGTGAGTCTAGATTTTCGAATCCGACGCAGAAATGATAGTTAATGGTAACGTTCAGGGCCTTCTAATGACGATGGATCACTCAAATTGCGTCGAGATTCAATACATCGGCCTCCAGCCGACTTGTCTCCAAGGGTCTATTGCTGCCTCGGGCACCTTATAGTCGTTCTCCTGTGAGTTTAGATTATCGAATCCGACGCAAAAATGATAGTTAATTGTAACGTTCAGGGCCTCCTAATGCCGAAGGAACACTCAAATTGCGTCGAGATTCAATACATCGGCCTCCAGCCGACTTGTCTCCAAGGGTCTGTTGCTGCCTCGGGCACCTTATGGTCGTTCTCCTGTGAGTTTAGATTATCGAATCCGACGCAAGAATGATAGTTAATTTTAACGTTCAGGGCCTCCTAATGCCGATGGAACACTCAAATTGCGTCGAGATTCAATACATCGTCCTCCAGCCGACTTGTCTCCAAGGGGATATTGCTGTCTCGGGCACAATATGATCCTTCTCCTGTGAGTCTAGATTTTCGAATCCGACGCAAAAATGATAGTGAATTGTAACGTTCAGCGCCTCCTAATGACGATAGAAGACTCAAATTGCGTCGGGATTCAATACATCGTCCTCCAGCCGATTTGTCTCCAAGGGGATATTGCTGCATCGGGCACCAAATGGTTCGTCTGCTGTAGGTCTAGATTTTCGAATCCGACGAAAAACTGATAGTTAATTGTAACATTCAGGGCCTCCTACTGACGATGAAACACTCAAATTGCGTCGCGATCCAATACATCGTCCTCCAGCCGACTTGTCTCCAAGGGTCTAATGCAGCCTCGGGCACTTTATGGTCGTTCTCTTGTAAGTCTAGATTTACGAATCCGACGCCAAAAGGATAGTTAATTGTAACGTTCAGGGCCGCCTAATGACGATGGAACTCTCAAATTGCGTCGAGAATCAATACATCGTCCTCCAGCCGACTTGTCTCCAAGGGTCTATTGCTGCCTCGGGCACCTTATGGTCGTTCTCCTGTGAGTCTAGATTTTCGTATCCGACGCAAAAATGATAGTTAATTGTAACGTTCAGGGGCTTCTAATGACGATGGAACACTCAAATTGCGTCGAGATTCAATACATCGGCCTCCAGCCGACTTGTCTCCAAGGGGATATCGCTGCCTCGGGCACCTTATGGTCCTCCTCCTGTGAGTCTAGATTTTCGAATCCGACGCAAAAATGATAGTGAATTGTAACGTTCAGCGCCTCCTAATGACGATAGAAGACTATAATTGCGTCGCGATCCAATACATCGTCCTCCAGCCGACTTGTCTCCAAGGATCTATTGCTGCCTCGGGCACCTTATGGTCGATCTCCTGTGAGTCTAGATTTTCGAATCCGACGCATAAATGATAGTTAATTGTAACGTTCAGGGCCTTGTAATGACGATGGAACACTCAAATGGCGTCGAGATCCAATACATCGTCCTCCAGCCGACTTGTCTCCAAGGGTCTGTTGCTGCCTCGGGCACCGTATGGTCGTTCTCCTGTGAGTTTAGATTATCGAATCCGACGCAAAAATGGTAGTTAATTTTAACGTTCAGGGCCTCCTAATGCCGATGGAACACTCAAATTGCGTCGAGATTCAATACATCGGTCTCCAGCCGACTTGTCTCCAAGGGTCTATTGCTGCCTCGGGCACCTTATGGTCGTTCTCCTGTGAGTCTAGATTTTCGAATCCGACGCAAAAATGATAGTTAATTGTAACGTTCAGGGCCTTCTGATGACGATGGAACACTCAAATTGCGTCGAGATTCAATACATCGTCCTCCAGCCGACTTGTCTCCAAGGGGATATTGCTGTCTCGGGCACAATATGATCGTTCTCCTGTGAGTCTAGATTTTCGAATCCGACGCAAAAATGATAGTGAATTGTAACGTTCAGCGCCTCCTAATGACGATAGAAGACTGAAATTGCGTCGGGATTCAATACATCGTCCTCCAGCCGATTTGTCTCCAAGTCTGCCTCAGGCACCAAATGGTTCGTCTGCTGTGAGTCTAGATTTTCGAATCCGACGCAAAAATGATAGTTAATTGTAACATTCAGGGCCTCCTAATGACGATGGAACACTCAAATTGCGTCGCGATCCAATACATCGTCCTCCAGCCGACTTGTCTCCAAGGGTCTAATGCTGCCGCGGGCACTTTATGGTCGTTCTCTTGTAAGTCTAGATTTACGAATCCGACGCAAAAATGATAGTTAATTGTAACGTTTAGGGCCGCCTAATGACGATGGGACACTCAAATTGCGTCGAGATTCAATACATTGTCCTCCAACCGACTTGTCTCCAAGGGGATATTGCTGTCTCGAGCACAATATGATCCTTCTCCTGTGAGTCTAGATTTTCGAATCCGACGCAAAAATGATAGTGAATTGTAACGTTCAGCGCCTCCTAATGACGATAGAAGACTCAAATTGCGTCGGGATTCAATACATCGTCCTCCAGCCGATTTGTCTCCAAGGGGATATTGCTGCCTCGGGCACCAAATGGTTCGTCTGCTGTGAGTCTAGATTTTCGAATCCGACGAAAAACTGATAGTTAATTGTAACATTCAGGGCCTCCTAGTGACGATGGAACACTCAAATTGCGTCGCGATCCAGTACATCGTCCTCCAGCCGACTATTCTCCAAGGGTCTAATGCTGCCTCGGGCACTTTATGGTCGTTCTCTTGTAGGTCTAGATTTACGAATCCGACGCCAAAATGATAGTTAATTGTAACGTTCAGGGCCGCCTAATGACGATGGAACTCTCAAATTGCGTCGAGATTCAATACATCGTCCTCCAGCCGACTTGTCTCCAAGGGTCTATTGCTGCCTCGGGCACCTTATGGTCGTTCTCCTGTGTGTCCAGATTTTCGTATCCGACGCAAAAATGATAGTTAATTGTAACGTTCAGGGCCTTCTAATGACGATGGAACACTCAAATTGAGTCGAGATTCAATACATCGTCCTCCAGCCGACTTGTCGCCAAGGGTCTATTGCTGCCTCGGGCACCTTATGGTCGTTCTCCTGTGAGTCTAGATTTTCGAATCCGACGCAAAAATGATAGTTAATTGTAACGTTCAGGGTCTTCTAATGACGATGGAACACTCAAATTGCGTCGAGATTCAATACATCGTCCTCCAGCCGACTTGTCTCCAAGGGGATACTGCTGTCTCGGGCACAATATGATCCTTCTCCTGTGATTCTAGATTTTCGAATCCGACTCAAAAATGATAGTGAATTGTAACGTTCAGCGCCTCCTAATGACGATAGAAGACTCAAATTGCGTCGGGATTCAATACATCGTCCTCCAGCCGATTTGTCTCCAAGGGGATATTGCTGCCTCGGGCACCAAATGGTTCGTCTGCTGTGAGTCTAGATTTTCGAATCCGACGAAAAACTGATAGTTAATTGTAACATTCAGGGCCGCCTAATGATGATGGAACTCTCAAATTGCGTCGAGATTCAATACATCGTCCTCCAGCCGACTTGTCTCCAAGGGTCTATTGCTGCCTCGGGCACCTTATGGTCGTTCTCCTGTGAGTCTAGATTTTCTTATCCGACGCAAAAATGATAGTTAATTGTAACTTTCAGGGCCTTCTAATGACGATGGAACACTCAAATTGCGTCGAGATTCAATACATCGGCCTCCAGCCGACTTGTCTCCAAGGGGATATCGCTGCCTCGGGCACCACATGGTCCTTCTCCTGTGAGTCTAGATTTTCGAATCCGACGCAAAAATGATAGTGAATTGTAACGTTCAGCGCCTCCTAATGACCTAATGACCACATGGTCCTTCTCCTGTGAGTCTAGATTTTCGAATCCGACGCAAAAATGATAGTTAATTGTAACATTCAGGGCCTCCTAATGACGATGGAACACCCAAATTGCGTCGCGATCCAATACATCGTCCTCCAGCCGACTTGTCTCCAAGGGTCTAATGCTGCCGCGGGCACTTTATGGTCGTTCTCTTGTAAGTCTAGATTTACGAATCCGACGCCAAAATGATAGTTAATTGTAACGTTCAGGGCCGCCTAATGATGATGGAACTCTCAAATTGCGTCGAGATTCAATACATCGTCCTCCAGCCGACTTGTTTCCAAGGGTCTATTGCTGCCTCGAGCACCTTATGGTCGTTCTCCTGTGAGTCTAGATTTTCGTATCCGACGCAAAAATGATAGTTAATTGTAACGTTCAGGGCCTTCTAATGACGATGGAACACTCAAATTGCGTCGAGATTCAATACATCGGCCTCCAGCCGACTTGTCACCAGGGGTCTATTGCTGCCTCGGGCACCTTATGGTCGTTCTAATGTGAGTCTAGATTTTCGAATCCGACACAAAAATGATAGTTAATTGTAACGTTCAGGGCCTTCTAATGACGATGGAACACTCAAATTGCGTCGAGATTCAATACATCGGCCTCCAGCCGACTTGTCTCCAAGGGTCTATTGCTGCCTCGGGCACCTTATAGTCGTTCTCCTGTGAGTTTAGATTATCGAATCCGACGCAAAAATGATAGTTAATTGTAACGTTCAGGGCCTCCTAATGCCGATGGAACACTCAAATTGCGTCGAGATTCAATACATCGGCCTCCAGCCGACTTGTCTCCAAGGGTCTGTTGCTGCCTCGGGCACCTTATGGTCGTTCTCCTGTGAGTTTAGATTATCGAATCCGACGCAAGAATGATAGTTAATTTTAACGTTCAGGGCCTCCTAATGCCGATGGAACACTCAAATTGCGTCGAGATTCAATTCATCGACCTCCAGCCGACTTATCTCCAAGGGGATATCGCTGCCTCGGGCACCACATGGTCCTTCTCCTGTGAGTCTAGATTTTCGAATCCGACGCAAAAATGATAGTGAATTATAACGTTCAGCGCCTCCTAATGACGATAGAAGACTCAAATTGCGTCGCGATCCAATACATCGTCCTCCAGCCGACTTGTCTCCAAGGGTATATTGCTGCCTCGGGCACCTTATGGTCGTTCTCCTGTGAGTCTAGATTTTCGAATCCGACGCAAAAATGATAGTTAATTGTAACGTTCAGGGCCTTCTAATGACGATGGAACACTCAAATTGCGTCGAGATTCAATACATCGTCCTCCAGCCGACTTGTCTCCAAGGGGATATTGCTGTCTCGGGCACAATATGATCCTTCCCCTGTGAGTCTAGATTTTCGAATCCGACGCAAAAATGATAGTGAATTGTAACGTTCAGCGCCTCCTAATGACGATAGAAGACTCAAATTGCGTCGGGATACAATACATCGTCCTCCAGCCGATTTGTCTCCAAGGGGATATTGCTGCATCGGGCACCAAATGGTTCGTCTGCTGTAGGTCTAGATTTTCGAATCCGACAAAAAACTGATAGTTAATTGTAACATTCACGGCCTCCTAATGACGATGGAACACTCAAATTGCGTCGAGATTCAATACATCGTCCTCCAGCCGACTTGTCTCCAAGGGTCTATTGCTGCCTCGGGCATCTTATGGTCGTTCTCCTGTGAGTCTAGATTTTCGAATCCGACGCAAAAATGATAGTTAATTGTAACGTTCAGGGCCTTGTAATGACGATGGAACACTCAAATTGCGTCGAGATCCAATACATCGTCCTCCAGCCGACTTGTCTCCAAGGGTCTGTTGCTGCCTCGGGCACCGTATGGTCGTTCTCCTGTGAGTTTAGATTATCGAATCCGACGCCAAAATGATAGTTAATTGTAACGTTCAGGTCCGCCTAATGACGTTGGAACTCTCAAATTGCGTCGAGATTCAATACATCGTCTTCCAGCCGACTTGTCTCCAAGGGTCTCTTGCTGCCTCGGGCACCTTATGGTCGTTCTCCTGTGTCTCTAGATTTTCGTATCCGACGCAAAAATGATAGTTAATTGTAACGTTCAGGGCCTTCTAATGACGATGGAACACTCAAATTGCGTCGAGACTCAATACATCGGCCTCCAGCCGACTTGTCTCCAAGGGGATATCGCTGCCTCGGGCACCACATGGTCCTTCTCCTGTGAGTCTAGATTTTCGAATCCGACGCAAAAATGATAGTGAATTGTAACGTTCAGCGCCTCCTAATGACGATAGAAGACTCAAATTGCGTCGCGATCCAATACATCGTCCTCCAGCCGACTTGTCTCCAAGAGTCCACTGCTGCCTCGGGCACCTTATGGTCGTTCTCCTGTGAGTCTAGATTTTCGAATCCGACGCAAAAATGATAGTTAATTGTAACGTTCAGGGCCTTCTAATGACGATGGGACACTCAAATTGTGTCGAGATTCAATACATCGTCCTCCAGCCGACTTGTCTCCAAGGGGATATTGCTGTCTCGGGCACAATATGATCCTTCTCCTGTGAGTCTAGATTTTCGAATCCGACGCAAAAATGATAGTTAATTGTAACGTTCAGGGTCTTCTAATGACGATGGAACACTCAAATTGCGTCGAGATTCAATACGTCGGCCTCCAGCCGACTTGTCACCAGGGGTCTATTGCTGCCTCGGGCACCTTATAGTCGTTCTCCTGTGAGTTTAGATTATCGAATCCGACGCAAAAATGATAGTTAATTGTAACGTTCAGGGCCTTCTAATGACGATGGAACACTCAAATTGCGTCGCGATCCAATACATCGTCCTCCTGCCGACTTGTCTCCAAGGGTCTAATGCTGCCTCGGGCACTTTATGGTCGTTCTCTTGTAAGTCTAGATTTACGAATCCGACGCCAAAATGATAGTTAATTGTAACGTTCAGGGCCGCCTAATGACGATGGAACTCTCAAATCGCGTCGAGATTCAATACATCGTCCTCCAGCCGACTTGTCTCCAAGGGTCTATTGCTGCCTCGGGCACCATATGGTCGTTCTCCTGTGTGTCCAGATTTTCGTATCCGACGCAAAAATGATAGTTAATTGTAACGTTCAGGGCCTTGTAATGACGATGGAACACTCAAATTGCGTCTAGATTCAATACATCGTCCTCCAGCCGACTTGTCGCCAAGGGTCTATTGCTGCCTCGGGCACCTTATGGTCGTTCTCCTGTGAGTCTAGATTTTCGAATCCGACGCAAAAATGATAGTTAATTGTAACGTTCAGGGCCTTCTAATGACGATGGAACACTCAAATTGCGTCGAGATTCAATACATCGTCCTCCAGCCGACTTGTCTCCAAGGGGACACTGCTGTCTCGGGCACAATATGTTCCTTCTCCTGTGAGTCTAGATTTTCGAATCCGACGCAAAAATGATAGTGAATTGTAACGTTCAGCGCGTCCTAATGACGATAGAAGACTCAAATTGCGTCGGGATTCAATACATCGTCCTCCAGCCGATTTGTCTCCAAGGGGATGTTGCTGCCTCGGGCACCACATGGTCCTTCTCCTGTGAGTCTAGATTTTCGAATCCGACGCAAAAATGATAGTGAATTGTAACGTTCAGCGCCTCCTAATGACCTAATGACCACATGGTCCTTCTCCTGTGAGTCTAGATTTTCGAATCCGACGCAAAAATGATAGTGAATTATAACGTTCAGCGCCTCCTAATGACGATAGAAGACTCAAATTGCGTCGCGATCCAATACATCTTCCTCCAGCCGACTTGTCTCCAAGGGTCTATTGCTGCCTCGGGCACCTTATGGTCGTTCTCCTGTGAGTCTAGATTTTCGAATCCGACGCAAAAATGATAGTTAATTGTAACGTTCAGGGTCTTCTAATGACGATGGAACACTCAAATTGCGTCGAGATTCAATACATCGTCCTCCAGCCGACTTGTCTCCAATGGGATACTGCGGTCTCGGGCACAATATGATCCTTCTCCTGTGAGTCTAGATTTTCGAATCCGACGCAAAAATGATAGTGAATTGTAACGTTCAGCGCCTCCTAATGACGATAGAAGACTCAAATTGCGTCGGGATGCAATACATCGTCCTCCAGCCGATTTGTCTCCAAGGGGTTATTGCTACCTCGGGCACCAAATGGTTCGTCTGCTGTGAGTCTAGATTTTCGAATCCGACGAAAAACTGATAGTTAATTGTAACATTCAGGGCCTCCTAATGACGATGGAACACTCAAATTGCGTCGCGATCCAATACATCGTCCTCCAGCCGACTTGTCTCCAAGGGTCTAATGCTGCCTCGGGCACCTTATGGTCGTTCTTCTGTGAGTCTAGATTTTCGTATCCGACGCAAAAATGATAGTTAATTGTAACTTTCAGGGCCTTCTAATGACGATGGAACACTCAAATTGCGTCGAGATTCAATACATCGGCCTCCAGCCGACTTTTCTCCAAGGGGATATCGCTGCCTCGGGCACCACATGGTCCTTCTCCTGTGAGTCTAGATTTTCGAATCCGACGCAGAAATGATAGTGAATTGTAACGTTCAGCGCCTCCTAATGACCTCTTGACCACATGGTCCTTCTCCTGTGAGTCTAGATTTTCGAATCCGACGCAAAAATGATAGTTAATTGTAACATTGAGGGCCTCCTAATGACGATGGAACACCCAAATTGCGTCGCGATCCAATACATGATCCTCAAGCCGACTTGTCTCCAAGGGTCTAATGCTGCCGCGGGCACTTTATGGTCGTTCTCTTGTAAGTCTAGATTTACGAATCCGAAGCCAAAATGATAGTTAATTGTAACGTTCAGGGCCGCCTAATGATGATGGAACTCTCAAATTGCGTCGAGATTCAATACATCGTCCTCCAGCCGACTTGTCTCCAAGGGTCTATTGCTGCCTCGAGCACCTTATGGTCGTTCTCCTGTGAGTCTAGATTTTCGTATCCGACGCAAAAATGATAGTTAATTGTAACGTTCAGGGCCTTCTAATGACGATGGAACACTCAAATTGCGTCGAGATTCTATACATCGGCCTCCTGCCGACTTGTCACCAGGGGTCTATTGCTGCCTCGGGCACCTTCTGGTCGTTCTCCTGTGAGTTTAGATTATCGAATCCGACTCAAAAATGATAGTTAATTGTAACGTTCAGGGCCTCCTAATGCGGATGGAACACTCAAATTGCGTCGAGATTCAATACATCGGCCTCCAGCCGACTTGTCTCCAAGGGGATATCGCTGCCTCGGGCACCTTATAGTCGTTCTCCTGTGAGTTTAGATTATCGAATCCGACGCAAAAATGATAGTTAATTGTAACGTTCAGGGCCTTCTAATGCCGATGGAACACTCAAATTGGGTCGAGATTCAATACATCGGCCTCCAGCCGACTTGTCTCCAAGGGTCTGTTGCTGCCTCGGGCACCTTATGGTCGTTCTCCTGTGAGTTTAGATTATCGAATCCGACGCAAGAATGATAGTTAATTTTAACGTTCGGGGCCTCCTAATGCCGATGGAACACTCAAATTGCGTCGAGATTAAATACATCGGCCTCCAGCCGACTTGTCTCCAAGGGGATATCGCTGCCTCGGGCACCACATGGTCCTTCTCCTGTGAGTCTAGATTTTCGAATCCGACGCTAAAATAATAGTGAATTGTAACGTTCAGCGCCTCCTGATGACGATAGAAGACTCAAATTGCGTCGGGATTCAATACATCGTCCTCTAGCCGATTTGTCTCCAAGTCTGCCTCGGGCACCAAATGGTTCGTCTGCTGTGATTCTAGATTTTCGAATCCGACGCAAAAATGATAGTTAATTGTAACGTCCAGGGTCTTCTAATGACGATGGAACACTCAAATTGCGTCGAGATTCAATACATCGTCCTCCAGACGACTTGTCTCCAAGGGGATACTGCTGTCTCGGGCACAATATGATCCTTCTCCTGTGAGTCTAGATTATCGAATCCGACGCAAAAATGATAGTGAATTGTAACGTTCAGCGCCTCCTAATGACGATAGAAGACTCAAATTGCGTCGGGATTCAATACATCGTCCTCCAGCCGATTAGTCTCCAAGGGGTTATTGCTGCCTCGGGCACCAAATGGTTCGTCTGCTGTGAGTCTAGATTTTCGAATCCGACGAAAAACTGATAGTTAATTGTAACATTCAGGGCCTCCTAATGACGATGGAAGACTCAAATTGCGTCGCGATCCAATACATCGTCCTCAAGCCGACTTGTCTCCAAGGGTCTATTGCTGCCTCGAGCACCTTATGGTCGTTCTCCTGTGAGTCTAGATTTTCGTATCCGACGCAAAAATGATAGTTAATTGTAACGTTCAGGGCCTTCTAATGACGATGGAACACTCAAATTGCGTCGAGATTCAATACATCGGCCTCCAGCCGACTTGTCACCAGGGGTCTATTGCTGCCTCGGGCACCTTATGGTCGTTCTCCTGTGAGTCTAGATTTTCGAATTCGACACAAAAATGATAGTTAATTGTAACGTTCAGGGCCTTCTAATGACGATGGAACACTCAAATTGCGTCGAGATTCAATACATCGGCCTCCAGCCGACTTGTCTCCAAGGGTCTATTGCTGCCTCGGGCACCTTATAGTCGTTCTCCTGTGAGTTTAGATTATCGAATCCGACGCAAAAATGATAGTTAATTGTAACGTTCAGGGCCTCCTAATGCCGATGGAACACTCAAATTGCGTCGAGATTCAATACATCGGCCTCCAGCCGACTTGTCTCCAAGGGGATATCGCTGCCTCGGGCACAATATGATCCTTCTTCTGTGAGTCTAGATTTTCGAATCCGACGCAAAAATGATAGTGAATTGTAACGTTCAGCGCCACCTAATGACGATAGAAGACTCAAATTGCGTCGCGATCCAATACATCGTCCTCCAGCCGACTTGTCTCCAAGAGTCTATTGCTGCCTCGGGCAACTTATGGTCGTTCTCCTATGAGTCTAGATTTTCCAATCCGACGCAAAAATGATAGTTAATTGTAACGTTCAGGGCCTTTTAATGACGATGGAACACTCAAATTGCGTCGATATTCAATACTTCGTCCTCCAGCCGACTTGTCTCCAAGGGGATATTGCTGTCTCGGGCACAATATGATCCTTCTCCTGTGAGTCTAGATTTTCGAATCCGACGCAAAAATGATAGTTAATTGTAACGTTCAGGGTCTTCTAATGACGATGGAACACTCAAATTGCGTCGAGATGCAATACGTCGGCCTCCAGCCGACTTGTCACCAGGGGTCTATTGCTGCCTCGGGCACCTTATGGTCGTTCTCCTGTGAGACTAGATTTTCGAATCCGACGCAAAAACGATAGTTAATTGTAACGTTCAGGGTCTTCTAATGACGATGGAACACTCAAATTGCGTCGAGATTCAATACATCGGCCTCCAGCGGACTTGTCTCCAAGGGTCTATTGCTGCCTCGGGCACCTTATAGTCGTTCTCCTGTGAGTTTAGATTATCGAATCCGACGCAAAAATGATAGTTAATTGTAACGTTCAGGGCCTTCTAATGCCGATGGAACACTCAAATTGCGTCGAGATTCAATACATCGGCCTCCAGCCGACTTGTCTCCAAGGGTCTGATGCTGCCTCGGGCACCTTATGGTCGTTCTCCTGTAAGTTTAGATTATCGAATCCGACGCAAGAATGATAGTTAATTTTAACGTTCAGGGCCTCCTAATGGCGATGGAACACTCAAATTGCGTCGAGATTAAATACATCGGCCTCCAGCCGACTTGTCTCCAAGGGGATATCGCTGCCTCGGGCACCACATGGTCCTTCTCCTGTGAGTCTAGATTTTCGAATCCGACGCAAAAATGATAGTGAATTATAACGTTCAGCGCCTCCTAATGACGATAGAAGACCCAAATTGCGTCGCGATCCAATACATCGTCCTCCAGCCGACTTGTCTCCAAGGGTCTATTGCTGCCTCGGGCACCTTATGGTCGTTCTCCTGTGAGTCTAGATTTTCGAATCCGACGCAAAAATGATAGTTAATTGTAACGTTCAGGGCCTTCTAATGACGATGGAACACTCAAATTGCGTCGAGATTCAATACATCGTCCTCCAGCCGATTTGTCTCCAAGGGGATATTTCTGTCTCGGGCACAATATGATCCTTCTCCTGTGAGTCTAGATTTACGAATCCGACGCCAAAATGATAGTTAATTGTAACGTTCAGGGCCGCCTAATGATGATGGAACTCTCAAATTGCCTCGAGATTCAATACATCGTCCTCCAGCCGACTTGTCTCCAAGGGTCTATTGCTGCCTCGAGCACCTTATGGTCGTTCTCCTGTGAGTCTAGATTTTCGTATCCGACGCAAAAATGATAGTTAATTGTAACGTTCAGGGCCTTCTAATGACGATGGAACACTCAAATTGCGTCGAGATTCAATACATCGGCCTCCAGCCGACTTGTCACCAGGGGTCTATTGCTGCCTCGGGCACCTTATGGTCGTTCTCCTGTGAGTCTAGATTTTCGAATCCGACGCAAAAATGATAGTTAATTGTAACGTTCAGGGCCTTCTAATGACGATGGAACACTCAAATTGCGTCGAGATTCAATACATCGGCCTCCAGCCGACTTGTCTCCAAGGGTCTATTGCTGCCTCGGGCACCTTATAGTCGTTCTCCTGTGAGTTTAGATTATCGAATCCAACGCAAAAATGATTGTTAATTGTAACGTTCAGGGCCTCCTAATGCCGATGGAACACTCAAATTGCGTCGAGATTCAATACATCGGCCTCCAGCCGACTTGTCTCCAAGTGTCTGTTGCTGCCTCGGGCACCTTATGGTCGTTCTCCTGTGAGTTTAGATTATCGAATCCGACGCAAGAATGATAGTTAATTTGAACGTTCAGGGCCTCCTAATGCCGATGGAACACTCAAATTGCGTCGAGATTCAATACATCGGCCTCCAGCCGACTTGTCTCCAAGGGGATATCGCTGCCTCGGGCATCAATTGGTCCTTCCCCTGTGAGTCTAGATTTTCGAATCCGACGCAAAAATGATAGTGAATTATAACGTTCAGCGCCTCCTAATGACGATAGAAGACTCAAATTGCGTCCTGATCCAATACATCGTCCTCCAGCCGACTTGTCTCCAAGGGTCTATTGCTGCCTCGGGCTCCTTATGGTCGTTCTCCTGTGAGTCTAGATTTTCGAATCCGACGCAAAAAAGATAGTTAATTGTAACGTTCAGGGCCTTCTAATGACGATGGAACACTCAAATTGCGTCGAGATTCAATACATCGTCCTCCAGCCGACTTGTCTCCAAGGGTCTATTGCTGCCTCGGGCACCTTATGGTCGTTCTACTGTGAGTCTAGATTTTCGTATCCGACGAAGAACTGATAGTTAATTGTAACATTCAGGGCCTCCTAATGACGATGAAACACTCAAATTGCGTCGCGATCCAATACATCGTCCTCCAGCCGACTTGTCTCCAAGGGTCTAATGCTGCCTCGGGCACTTTATGGTCGTTCTCTTGTAAGTCTAGATTTACGAATCCGACGCCAAAAGGATAGTTAATTGTAACGTTCAGGGCCGCCTAATGACGATGGAACTCTCAAATTGCGTCGAGATTCAATACATCGTCCTCCAGCCGACTTGTCTCCAAGGGTCTATTGCTGCCTCGGGCACCTTATGGTCGTTCTACTGTGAGTCTAGATTTTCGTATCCGACGAAAAATGATAGTTAATTGTAACGTTCAGGGCCTTCTAATGACGATGGAACACTCAAATTGCGTCGAGATTCAATACATCGGCCTCCAGCCGACTTGTCTCCAAGGGGATATCGCTGCCTCGGGCACCTTATGGTCCTTCTCCTGTGAGTCTAGATTTTCGAATCCGACGCAAAAATGATAGTGAATTGTAACGTTCAGCGCCTCCTAATGACGATAGAAGACTCAAATTGCGTCGCGATCCAATACATCGTCCTCCAGCCGACTTGTCTCCAAGGGTCTATTGCTGCCTCGGGCACCAAATGGTTCGTCTGCTGTGAGTCTAGATTTTCGAATCCGACGCAAAAATGATAGTGAATTGTAACGTTCAGCGCCTCCTAATGACGATAGAAGACTCAAATTGCGTCGGGATTCAATACATCGTCCTCCAGCCGATTTGTCTCCAAGGGGATATTGCTGCATCGGGCACCAAATGGTTCGTCTGCTGTAGGTCTAGATTTTCGAAACCGACGAAAAACTGATAGTTAATTGTAACATTCAGGGCCTCCTAATGACGATGAAACACTCAAATTGCGTCGCGATCCAATACATCGTCCTCCAGCCGACTTGTCTCCAAGGGTCTAATGCTGCCTCGGGCACTTTATGGTCGTTCTCTTGTAAGTCTAGATTTACGAATCCGACGCCAAAAGGATAGTTAATTGTAACGTTCAGGGCCGCCTAATGACGATGGAACTCTCAAATTGCGTCGAGATTCAATACATCGTCCTCCAGCCGACTTGTCTCCAAGGCTCTAATGCTGCCTCGGGCACTTTATGGTCGTTCTCTTGTAAGTCTAGATTTACGAATCCGACGCCAAAATGATAGTTAATTGTAACGTTCAGGTCCGCCTAATGACGATGGAACTCTCAAATTGCGCCGAGATTCAATACATCGTCCTCCAGCCGACTTGTCTCCAAGGGTCTATTGCTGCCTCGGGCACCTTATGGTCGTTCTCCTGTGAGTCTAGATTTTCGAATCCGACGCAAAAATGATAGTTAATTGTAACGTTCACGGCCTTCTAATGACGCTGGAACACTCATATTGCGTCGAGATTCAATACATCGGCCTCCAGCCGACTTGTCTCCAAGGGTCTATTGCTGCCTCGGGCACCTTATAGTCGTTCTCCTGTGAGTTTAGATTATCGAATCCGACGCAAAAATGATTGTTAATTGTAACGTTCAGGGCCTCCTAATGCCGATGGAACACTCAAATTGCTTCGAGATTCAATACATCGGCCTCCAGCCGACTTGTCTCCAAGTGTCTGTTGCTGCCTCGGGCACCTTATGGTCGTTCTCCTGTGAGTTTAGATTATCGAATCCGACGCAAGAATGATAGTTAATTTGAACGTTCAGGGCCTCCTAATGCCGATGGAACACTCAA